>NW_008481971.1:15808-19060 GCF_000524495.1 Plasmodium inui San Antonio 1
AGGGGAAATTTTTTCCCTAAAAGTGATGGAGGGATCTACTACTTCTCCTCGTGCTACTTTTTTCCTGATAATTACCTTGAATAAAACTAATGGGGGAATAAATCGTCCCTTGTTGGGCCCTGTGCTACTACCCCCTACTGCGTTCATATCCAGGCGGATCGTAAAGGGTTGGTGCTTTCCCAGTCCTCGCCTATATTCTTCTTCGTCTACTACTCCAACTACCACTCTTCGGGTATAACCTTCCGTCCTTCTTGTATGTGAAAGATTTGTGCTTTTGTAAAGGACTGGAATTACACGATGTTCGTAATACATTTCTTTCGTTTTTTTTTTTGGAGCCATTATTCTCGGTTATTGGAATAATCGGTAGGACACTAATGGTTTTAAACACTTTTTTCTCTTGGGATGGGGAAGATTCTTTTGTTTGTAATTACTTCAAATGACACTAATCGGATTAAACATTCCTTCTCCCTGATTTGTTAAATATCGCAATTCGTTGAATTAATTGGAATAACAGTAAACAGGTTAAATAGTTCCTTCTTTTGGGAGAAGTAATATTGTCTTCGTTGTAATTTATTTGAATCACACTAATCAGATTAAACAACGCCTTTTGTTGTTTTCCTAAATTTCTCCTTGCTGATCATTAATTGGAATGACATGGATTTGCGTAAACAGTTGATTTTTGCTTTGTACAAAATATTTGCCCCTCCGTAATTATTTTGAATGACACTAATCCGGTTAAACAAATTTTCTTTTTAGGTTCCCAAATATTTTTTGACTGATAATTAATCTAAATGGTATAAAATTGTAGAAATACTTGTTTCCTGTTTCGTGCAAAATTTTGCCCCTGTTGGAATTATTCGCAATAACGTTTCAGAAGTGAAACAGTTTTCGTTGTGTGGGATTAAAATAATTTTCACCTTTTCATTATTTCCAGTTACGCTAACCGCGGAATAAATTACTGTTCCTCTTCCTTTCACTTTGGCAACGTAATTACTTTTAATGAAACGAATGCCGTTGAATATTGCTTCTTCTTCCATTACGTTAATTATTTCCTTGCCCCGGAATCTCCTGATTGACATTACGCGATTGAAACACTACTGTTGCTGGGTGCACTATATTGCCCTGGGGGGTAATTATTCTTAATGACACTAAATGGTTGGAACATCCGCTTTCTTCTGATTTCTTTAATTATTTTCCCACACCCGCATTTTTGTAATGACATTACACCAGTGAATCATTCTCCTTTTGTTGTGTGGAAAATATTGCCGCTGCTGCTAATTATTCTGAATGACCCTAAAGGAGCTGAACAATGTTCCTTCTCCGGTGTTGTAATTATTCTGTTGCACACGCATTTTCGGAATGACATTATACGAGTGAAAGATAGCTCTCTCCGGTTTTGTGGTATAGATTGTTTCCGTTTCCTGCTTGTCGGAGTAAAACTAATTGTGATGATCATCCCCTTGCCTGTCTTGGGTCATTATTTTTCTTGTACCCGAATGTACGGAATAAATTTACACGACTGGAACATTCCTTCCTTCACCTTTCTTTAATTTCCTTTCTTGTGGAATCTCCTCAATCAGTTTAGACGAGTTGAACAGTTGCTCTTTCTTTTTTTTTTTATTACTCCTTGCTATTGGTATTATTCAAACACACCCAAAACTCTGGAACCACTGTTCTTTCCGTTATTGATTACTCGGTGGCCCCAATTATTTTGAATTAAATTAATCGTATGGAATATTGTTTTCTTGCTATTTGGTTAATTATTCCTTTCCTGCTTGAGGAGTTTAATATAATTGATCGAATCAAACGTCATTTTCTTTGGTCCCCTCTTTAGTCTTCGTCGCGAACGCAGGGTATTGCTTAAGATCTTATGCGCCGAACACTCTCTCATTCCTCGGCTCCCTCAAATAATTGGCCCCGACGAGAGTCCCTGGAATAAAATTAAACGTCGTTAAAATTGCTCTTCTCTTCCTCCGATTAACTATTCCTTCCCCCGCGTATTTTCTGAAAAATATTTAACGGGTAAAGCATCCTTTGCCTTTAGCTGGTCGGAATATTTTGTGTTGATCAATTCCTTTGCAGAAAACTAACAGCATGGAATACCACTTTACAATTAACATTTCGTATGGTTTCGGATAGGCTCAATAACCCTCCTAATGCCTTAGGTCGCCACGGTTACTACGTTTTTAACTGCTTATAAATTTTACACTCGAGGCTGTTTGAAAGGGAGCATACTTTGAAAATTTTGCCGCCTGGAATAATGTTTTCAAATATCCGCTATTGAACTTCCTCTAATGGTAATTTCTCCTGTTTTTATACTTCTTCGCTGACAATAAATCAATACTTCGGTTGGTAGTTGACTCGATACTCTAATTATACTCCAGTTTATATTGCTCATCGCTATTACGTTCAATACTTAACAAAATTATTACTTCCCCTCATTATCTTCATGTAACGAAGCATTATACACACCATGAGGGTTATTTATTGGTCTCTCTTATTTATTGGAATTTCTATTTCTGTATGTTAAGTCATGGGTAACCTTACTGATCATTTACTCGTTCGGGCCTGTCTTTATTTTATGTTAGGGAAAAAGGAACTTTTTTTAATGCTTGTACCCTGTTATATATAAGCTCGTGTTGCCTCTCCAACTCCCTTATAACTAGGGATACTGCTTATAGAGAAATGATTGTGGGCCTCTTGTTGAGACTTATCTACATTTCCTCCAATTCTATGATCTTACAGCTGCCATAGGATTATTCCACTACTTATGATTCCTTAACATGGCTTGCGAGTAAATATTAAGGGACATACGTATAAAAAAGCTAGATGAATAATCCATAGGATAAATTTAATTATTCGACTAAACATAAGTACATCTTTACTATGAGTATCATTGACCTTTTTATATAATTCAGCGAACACGTTTTATGATTATAATGCATTTCACTTCCCTACCCTAAATAACAATGGGGTCTAAGGACGAGATTTAAAAGTCACACACATCTTTCTAGTAATTAAACCTCCTGATTATACACGCCCCTCAGTTTATCGTAGGCGGAGATCATAAGTAGGAACTTTTTTTAACATATGATTTTTTGCATCCCATTATTTAACCGACATAGAAACACCATGCTAAACTAATGCTAAATATTCGCCGAATATATAATTCCAAATGATTCATTATCATGTTCCTAGAAGGAATCCAATTATTCAGGATTTGTGAAAATAATTTTACGAAACGAGTTCGTT
>NW_008481971.1:20256-20790 GCF_000524495.1 Plasmodium inui San Antonio 1
AGACCCTCTTTCGTTATTTGAATGCACATCATACTGCTCAATTCCTTGTGCGTTAGCTTTAGTCCTCCGAGGCTGGGCTGGTGATTTTTTTTCTCCTTAGTGTTTTTGGAAGACATCATTTCTAATTCCTTCTTCGGAGTCATCATCCTTTGCTATTGGAAGATTCGTAATAACACTAATTGGGTTAAACACTTCGTTCTTGGGTTCTGCCCTAAAGAGTGTCTTTCTTGGTAATTAATTGGAATGACACTAATCGGGTTAAACACTGGTTCTTTTTGGGGGGAGCAATATCCTCCTCGTCGTAATTTATTGGAATGAAATTATGCGGGTTAAACACTCTTCCTTCTTTACTGCTTAAGATATTGCTGTTTGTAATTTATTGGATTGACATTAAACGGGGGAAACAGTTGCTCTTCTGTGTGTACTAATTCTTGTCCCCTTGTTAATTAACTTGAATTTCACTAAACGGGTTAAACACTTTTTCCACTTCTAATTACGAAATATCACTCCCTTCGTAATCAATTGGAAGTACTT
>NW_008481972.1:0-2963 GCF_000524495.1 Plasmodium inui San Antonio 1
TTTTGGGCTGCTCAACAGACACACCCAACCACATAGTTCCCTGGAGAATGCTGTTTCGATGTATTTGGACACAGATCAATGACAGAGTGCGATTTTACTTTTCTAATAGCTTCTTTTTTCGCGTCACTCATTTCTAATTCCCTATTTAGGGTATAAGGAATATAAAGGTGCAATGTAACATGACCTAATATACTATAGCGTCATAGTTTCAACGATATATATTTGGTTTCTAATTGTTTTAAAACGTGAAAATTCATCCAGAGAATGACAGAAATATTGTTTATGAAGTTATCCTCATCTTAGGAGTTTCAATTGTTCCATTATTTCTCATTGGTCTCTGCTCAAGATGTGGCACTCTTCTCAATTAATGAGTAACTAATTTGTGCGATTGTCAGCAAGAGATTAAAAAGGAATTGTACTCTGACAGCAGCTACGCACTTCATATGTACACAATTGCTTGGAGAAAAGAAATACCAATAGTTATCATTGATACTTAACTGTTTCGTACGATCCCTGTGGCTCTATGGAAATGTGACGATTAAGGTGAGTTTCCTTTGCACAGATGCACTATATTTTGAAGCTCCCCGCTGTTTCCGTTTCCCCATTGTTCAAAATCAGTGCAGGTAAACACAGACGTAGGAGTCAATACCTTTAACAGCTCCTTCGGGATTCATCCTGTGTCCACATAAGGGATGCGCGTTATTTTTATTGGATGTCTTAGGTACATATATGATATTGGTCGCTGTCGTCCGTTTGCTGTTAGGCCAATTTTTGCAAATTATTGTTACATTGTAGCCAGTAGACGCATGAAAAAGGCATCCTCGCATTAAAATCATTTTAGGAGGGCTTGTGGACATGATAGTTTGGTATTCCAGGGAGCACTTAAACGAGAAGTAACCTTATTCATTGCATAATTCATTATTGGATGTATATAATTGAGCACTTTCATTGATTATAAGATTGACATTATTAAAATTCAGAATCTTAAATAGCGGGTCAATTCAGAAACTTCTCAGTGAGTAATTCGATGCACACATCATGTGGAAGAGGACTACATGAGCAGCTGTGCATAATAATTGATTATGTTAATTCTTTAGTATCCTGTGCGCTTTCATTAAGTAACACATAATGAAGCTTTATTAATGTAGCTAATAAGCCAGTGAACGTGCAGATGTAACACCGAGATTATGATCACGTCGCGTGAACTCATGAATTTCTTTTTAACAATTCATATAGGTGAAAGTTAGTGTATTCGTAATTTCTCTTCTCTACTGTTGAACAGATTTTTAATGACTATCGTTAATTTTTTAGGATTTCTTGAAATAAATAAAATTATGTAAGCGAGTTGACTAAATTAGTGTTTCTTAAATTTCGTTTGATTCCTTAAAATATATTAACAAATTCCTTCTCATACGGACAGAGCATAGTGTACAACTTCTATTTATTGTTGTGAACTAAGAAATAAAGTCTATTCCTTCACTTCTAAGTAATGTTATGGTTATTTCATTGCTGTGTCCTTTTCTTTTCTTTTTTTTTTTTCCCCTCCCCTGCTTCAATGTAATAAGCATATGCTTAAAATTTGGACAAAGTATGCAAAGCCGTGCAGAAAACTCCCTTTACGTGATAATTCTGTTTTGATAATATGGAACAGATTCTTTGTTGAACTCTTTTTTAGAGGTTTCTATCTACTGTACGATTTGTATGCTCCGTCTTAACTAAAACATATATGTTATTAATTTAGAGAAGGGTGTAAATCACGAAGAAAAGGAAAAGAATTCAGTAGAAAAGGTAATTTTCCATCATTCTCCTCTAAAAGAAGCGGCATAACATGGAGTTCATTACAACAGTTTATAAGTACGGAAATTTTAGAGAAGTTAATAATACAAAGCAGTGCAGAAAGAATAATAGAAAAAAAACAACTTGTACTTATTTGCGCGCCAGAGAAGGAGAAATATATAATCATGCATTGATGAGCAATATCGAGCAATTGAGCTTGTCATAATTCAATTGTAACTGTTTCCTCCGTAAAACAGTTTCCAACATGTAGTCGGAATTATTTAAGAAAAAGCGATAGATATAATTTCTGCTCTAAAAAGAAAATTTAAAGTGTTATTTTTTCACATTATATCATGCTTCATTTTGCCATTTGTCATGCATAAGAAAAAAGTTTAATATGACAATTAAGAATTATACGGACGAGAAAGGCGTGGAATAAAGAAAATACAACCTCCGCGGTTTCTTCTCGTTACCAAGACACTATGAAGTGCCTTTAGCATTATATAGAACAGAAACAGAGAAATATATATAGATATATACCTATGCACGTGCAGGTGCCGCACGAGGAAGTTATTATTAAGAGTAATCATACAAATCATACTTTAAGGGGAACGTATAGAATTTTCGTACTGGTAATAAAGAGGAAATTTTTCATAACGACTCATTTTTTGATATTATTGAGAGGTAGAGCGCCCTCCTGCACAGTGCGTCACCATATATTTTCAAAAGAATTCATGCATTTCCGTGATATTTTGTGCCTTAAATGGAAACGCCAAAAATACTATTTGGACGAAACCTAAATCATCGATTTACATAATATTCTGTAGATTATCCTGCAGTTGTACAGAAATGAAAGGACAATTGTTTATCTGCATTCCAAATTAAGATATATATTCGTTGCCTTAAAATGAATGGTCCTGATTTTTTACCCTATGTGTTCTGAGCCCATTTTATGGGTTTTCACTCTTACATGTTTACATCTTTATACAAATATGACTACATTGAGAAAATTATTATGTTAAGGAGATAGAAAATTACCCAGATAACAATCTGTTTTTAACAGCATAAATGAACATTTTGGATAGTCATTTCTAAATGCACGAGGAAGTCAATGGTGTATTAAATTTTTCCATTATATGGATTATATTACCGTTAACACTAGATTACAGCGATAAAAGATGAAGGGG
>NW_008481972.1:4413-6946 GCF_000524495.1 Plasmodium inui San Antonio 1
CAATATTTTTATTTCTGGACGAGACAATTATGCCTCAGGAATGAAACAAGGGAAAATTCTTCATAATTCGATTTTGAAGGAAGTATATGCTTACAATGTGAAGCAGCCTCAGGTGAATTAGGGTTCATTTATAGCTGACTCTATGAGCAGCTTGTCTTAATGTAATACATATAAAGTTAAGGAAACTTCAATACAGTGAATACTCTGCACATACGGTTACTTTTCGTTAGTATTAATATACAAAAATATTCTTTCAACACTATATCCATAGTAACCACAAGGAGGATAATGATATAAATCGGATTCAGTTGTATGTAGCTATATGATACTTGTTGATTCGGCTAATACATTGCACTAAGAAATAATTGAAACTTCATATCATTTCTTAGAGTGCACAGAAAGAGGTGTATATTTCATAAAGGAAAGAGGGGTGCTGAGATAATTTGCATATTTAAAACAATTTCGAATATACTGGTAAAGATAGATGAGCAGTGAATAGGAATTTTAGAATAACAGATAAGAGCTAAAGGAAAAAGTCAATCCAGTTTCAAAATGGTTTTTACCTTTAAGTTATGATGGAAGATAATAACCTACACAGACAGTTGCTATAGGGGGCGTATATTTATAGGAAGAGACTATAACTGCGTATATATTCATGAATTTCTATGATGAAAACATGAGCATGAGAAAAAGCAGAAACTCTGTGGATATCGTACCAAAAGAGGAGTCGTTTCAGGTTCATATTTAAAAGCTTAACCGTGTTGAACATTCCATCGAATATTAGGATTTATTGGAACAACTCTTTAGCTTCCTACAGCTTTAATTTATATCCTTAATTCATGCAATGTTTAAAGTGTATCCGCATACTTAAGATCGATAATCATCTATACAGCTACTGACGATGGGGCAGTATTTCCTCACATAAAAGAATATTATGCAGGCCCTACGAATTATAAGGACTATATGGGAAGCAAGAATAGAATCACTCCTGAATGGAGCGGCGCCTCGCGCTCTATATACGTGGGGATAGCATCCTATTAAGAGAATATCCTGAGATGTTATTATTAGTAATCCATACTTTGAATTCAATTTGTTTAAGAATTTACACAGGTTGTATGTGACTTCTCCATATATGCAAGCGCTATATTCGTATATTTGCACCTTCACGTCATTAATGTTATATGTGGAGTTAGAGGCCACATTTGAATCTCATGTATCTGTTGGTTTTTCATAATTATTTTTCTCGGAATCAGAATTTGGTTTTACATTATCGTAAGTGTCCGAGCGATAAAACTCATAATCATGACTGGTGGCCTCCTGTAATCAGGGAAGAGTCTATATATCACAGGAGTCTGCGAGGGAGGCGAGTCCTTTTTTATTTTGTGTATGGAATTTATTGACATATTCTAAAACACTCAGGTGACTATTAGCGTAGTCATGAGGTAAGAACACATGTATGTTCTTTCGCAGAGTACGGTTTGACATGCATTTGTTAAATTGTTGATCACATGTCACACAATATAAATTATACATATCCGTTACATTGTCTCTTACAGTACCATATAATTTTGTATATCGTATATGGCTTGGGCAGCTTCCAATAATTCAGTGGATTCTGCCGGAGGAATCTGATTAGTCTCTATGCGGATGCATCCTGTGATTCGGAGAAGTTATCTGTAAAATTTAAGGGATGTATCTAGGAGTATAAATAAATATACTCTTGATCCAAAGTGATGTGAAGTATAGATTAAAGTGTTCATATAAATGATAAGGGACAGCGCAGAAATTTTCATAATCTTCCTTATATCTCACTTCAAAGGAGCCTCGCGGAGTGCAAATACTCAGTGCAACAGTTTAGGATTCTCAGAATATATAGGACTTTTATTTATTTCATTCTTCATGTTGGTTACGTTTAAGCATAGGTCAGCACTGAGATGAGGATAGAGTCAGAATGGAGGCGACTTCCTCATACGTTGCATTTAATGGTACGTGAGTTACCTTCGTGTCTTTCCTGTGTTATGATTATTTTTGGTCTTCCTTCATTGTCGTAAGATGGTAAGAAATAGAAGTGATATTTATGCCGGATTGGAATGTGTAGGGACAAATCGGATGCACCACTGACAATTAAATAATCCTATGCAAAGTGCTTAAGAAACTTTTGAACCACAGCCTTACAGACATGAACTAATAACGACAAAATAAGAAGATATGTTCCGCATGGAACTTTGTTTTGGTGGTGTTTGCTTACTATATAGCCTCTCAGAAACTCTTTTTGGAGGTGGACCTCTTACAAAACCGAATGCATAAATGCAGATATAGGTGTTTTCATTCCATCCTTTGGAGAGTGCTCTAATAATCGGGATGATTCCGCACGTGAATTTTTTCTTCTCCCGTTGTTTCACATGTCTGATATAACAGTATATGATGCAAGACACATTGTCCAGATAATGTTGGGGAAGACAATCGATTGTTGCTTAATGAGAATATATGGGATATACATATTGTATATGTATTCTATTGTGTTCGAGAATTT
>NW_008481972.1:7736-10280 GCF_000524495.1 Plasmodium inui San Antonio 1
TATATGATGCAAGACACATTGTCCAGATAATGTTGCGGAAGACAATCGATTGTTGCTTAATGAAAATATATGGGATATACATATTGTATATGTATTCTATTCTTTTCGAGAATTTATTATGATGGACTGTTCCAACGAAAATACGAGCTACAAAGAGAAAAATCGAATGGTTCCCTATTTGGATTCAGAGAATGTAAATGGCATGTACCGTAAAAGAAGTCTGTATACTACCTCTATGTGGAGACTGCACTACTGGAGCAGAAAGAATGGAATAAATGAGTAACCCAGCAACATTATTGTGGTCGTTTGTATATTTTAATTCTCCCCAACAAATAATGCCATCGTGGCAGCAGAGACAGTACCGTAGGGGATAATTTTAAATCTGACCAAAATTTTCTATCCTACCCAAGTTTACCGGAGGGGGCGAAATTTCGGCATAATTTCCGTCTTTATGTGTAATCCGAGACAGGTGGTATATTATGTGGTATTGGGGGCTCAGGCCGGGGGAAGAGACTTTGGAAGAACCGTGGCCCTCAGCCGAAAAGAGGACGGATGATTGTAAGGAGTTATTAGGAAGGAGTTAGCATGAAATGTCCGAAGCCAATTAGCGTCATTTATGATAAGTAATGATGTCCTCGCGTTGAGAATTTTCTGTGTCTGGTGAGCACAGCCGATTCTTACAAGGAATGGGAAGCACACAAAAAACAGGGCACGGGATGGACAGAAATATACATGGACAGGAGGCAGACCGAAAAAAAGCGTACGAATCCCAAAGCAACCAATGTGAATATAAGGTATCGACCGTCTGTATGTATAAATATGTAATAATTAACGAAAATACTGCATTATAAAATACTAAGTTATAGGGATATGTTTTCCCGACGCGACAATAATTAAGAATTGCTTCTGATGTTCCTCAGAACAGCTGCATAGGAAGAGTAATGTATACAGATGAAATAATATTAAGAAATCTCTCCTGTCTCAGACATGGCACAAGTGCTGGATTTAGACTGTTGTAATATTTTCGATAAATATTTTACTGCGTTCGAATGAGAGTGCAGACAGTAAACTTCATATGAGTTGCCTATATTCCTTGAGGAAAAAACATGGGAACTGAAAGAAGCAGGGTGAAATGATGAAAGTAAAGTAACAGGAAACATCCCTTCAGTAATCGAGAGGAAAACATAATGATCTCTTTGGATTTGGAAAAATTCCTGTATTAAATTTAAGCATAGGAATATATATATGTATCGATACGTATTATGATGCAGAGTAAATGCCAAATATATGTTCTCCAATTTGAGACTTCAGAAGAATAGCTTATTCCGGAGAAGAAAAATGTAACCATATGTATCATTTTCTTTCGCTTTCATATAACTCTATGTGTTGGGAAAATGCGTCCTATCCCAATTGGGATAAGCAGTGTCTCAGGTCGCATGGTAATTCATTTGAGGTATTGCTTTTTACTGCAAGTCGTAGCAATTGTGACGTGCCTTATTTGAATTTAGTCTTTCTTTCTCTACTTCTGTTATTCCGCATAAAAATGTTACGTCCTTTTGATAAATAAGGATACTTAGCCAATAGAATTTGAATAGCGCGTATTTTAAATGGGAGATGCAGGAATAAGAACTTCCCATATCTCTGCAGCTTAACCGGAAAATTTTCGTAATTTTATCCTTTCTGTTCTCTTCCTCTTCTTTCACTTTTTGTGGTTTACTGAATGAAAAAGAGGCTGGGAGTTAAAATCCTTATCTTTTTTCTTTATAATAAGAGTTTCTATTTAAATCCTACTAATAGAGAAAACACAAATAGGGACTAGCTTATATTATATTTTGACTGTTTCTTCATTCATTATTTAAGGATTTATTAAAATATCGTTAATCGTGTTAAAGATTTACTTTTGCGATATCCGTAAGACTTCAGCTCTATATGATATATCAGAGATGTTATTCGTACTCTCTGATGAGACCATTCTGAGAATTATACTATGTTATAATAAAGAAGAACCTACTAGTAACTAATAAACCCCCTTAGAAAGGATGCATAAGTACCTATATATATATATGCTTCATCATCTTCCGTTCCTGCAGTTATTTTGAGGCGGTAATCTCTATATAGGAAGATCAGATATATTTCTTTTATTCATTTTGAGAAATATTATATTCCGAAGTGCAAGGAGCATTGCAAGGAAATTCCTGCGTTTTTTCCTGTTTTTACATATAAGATCGATACAGAATATGGTATATTCGATCGGCCGCGGCTACACCTTCAGGAGGCCTATTTTGGCAGAACCCTGTGACGGGCGAAACAGGGGAAGCAGTTTAAGAGATCGTGAACCAAATGAGACGAATAAAAGCAGAATACAAAGATCTTTCCTTTCCAGAGGATTACCTACTCTTTTTGTTGCTTGTGTCTATATATTCTTACAGGTACGTCCCACAAGAAGATGGGCCATAATGTGGATAGGGCGGACTTGAAATAATACACATTAAGCTTCCTATTTCGCAGGCCAATGGGGAGACGCATGTACATATATATATCTAT
>NW_008481972.1:10425-18145 GCF_000524495.1 Plasmodium inui San Antonio 1
ATTAGCTTATATTATATTTTGACTGTTTCTTCATTCATTATTTAAGGATTTATTAAAATATCGTTAATCCTGTTAGAGATTCACTTTTACGATCTCCGTGAGACTTCACAACTATATGCTATATGAAATGATATTCGTATCCTCTGATAAAACCTTTCTGAGAATTATACTATATTATAATAAGGAAAAGAGTAGTAATAGCTAATAGGCCACCTTCAGAAGGAAAGATAAGTACCTATATATATATATGCTTCCTCAGTTTCCGTTCCTACAGTTCTGTTGAGGCAGTACTATTTATATACCAGAAGAGGATATATTTCTTTTATTCCCTGTGAACACTGTTATATTCCAAAATACAAGAAAAGATGCAGAACAATTCCTGTATTTTTTCCTATTTTTACCTATAGAATCCCTAAAGAGTATGGTATATTGGCACAGGGGAGCCTACGAACCCCCCACGCCTCCATTGACGAGGCAATATACAACACCGATTGGAGCAGACAATTTAAAGATTCCTGAAGAGAATGAGGCAAGTACAGACAGGGGGAGTAAATCTTTTCTTTGCAAAATATTAAGTACTATTTTGGTTGCCTGTATATATATGTTCTTAAGGGTAAGTTCCGGAAAACGATGCCCGAGCCTGCGGGGCAGGAAGCAAATAGGATAGTGTACATTACTCCTGTTATTTGAAATAGCGCCAAATGAGAGCCTGTATAAGGATCTATCTATATATTATATGCTTTATCATGATAAGAGGTCCCATGTCATTGCAGTTTGCAGAGGAAAGAATCTGACCTATATAAAGTCTTGAAGGACGCTAAGAGATCTAGGGACAGCATGATGCAGCATATGATGATTAAAGTTAAATGCCTCTATCTTAGTGTTCTCCTTAGTTATTTTTTCATATCCTTTTAATTGTGCATATAATCCTTTTAAAACTCCTGACCTCAGAGTGAACAATCTATCCAACACAAGCGTGTTTGTGGACCCATTGTGCTGGATCAATTCGTGACTCAAATAGGAAACCCACAGCTAAAGGCGAGTCCCTGTAGTTTTCAGTATAAGGAAGGGGGAGAAATCAAAAGTGGATTAACACCCCTCAGCGAAGAAAAGAAGGTTGCGGAAGCAGTTAAATCGGTGAAGCCAGCGGACGGCTACATGAGTAGTAGTATGATAAAAAAGAGCATATTTTGCGATATGATGGACGAGTTATGTGATTACCTGATTGATCCTGATGAAGATAAAGAGACCCCCCGGGTAGGGCCTAGACGGAGCAGGAATTTGAGCCAAAACAACTCGCCCTCGCCTGAGAAGGACAAAACAGGCAAAGACAAGGGACCTAAAAGAGGCTTGTGGGGAACGAGAAAGAAGGTTACAAACACGAACCCTTCTGAGGGAGGCCCTGGGCAGAAGTCTTCAAAGAATACTGAGGGGACAAGTAATCGTATCGAACACGGGGAGAAGAAGTTATTATCTGAGGCAAATGAGGAGCAGGAGCAATGGCATCCTCCCGAGCTAGGAGGTTTCTGGTACAAATATACGTGTTTTGAGGCGCCGATGACCGATGACCAAATAAATAGGGAGTTACAATCGCTACCCAAAGTGCCTGAAAAGTGGCAGTTATCCTTGATTTTTTGGAGGTCCTACCTGAATCAGACGGAACTATATATTGGAACGAGCAAGTATTTAATAAGCAAGTTATTTGATCCAAAGGGGGAACAAAATAATAGGAGTCGCAGGATAAATTCTGATAACTGGGGAAGATGTGTTCAGCTGGTGGAAAAGAACTTTATGGAGCAGAGCAAGCATGTCGCTAATATATTCTGTAGCTTAATGGAAAGAACAAATCTGGATAGTGATGAATTAAAGAAAGGATTAGAGCAGCTTAAAGCCTCCTGGGAAGCAGTCACTATGAAGGCGAACAAGGAGTGTATATCTGTGAGAGCAGGCTCCTCTGGGGAGGGACAACAAGTGGACGAGGATAACGGCGGATAAGGGATCCTGAGAAGGGGAGAAGAATTAAGAGGATTTCTTGGGTTTAGGTTTCAGGGTTTAGGGTTTAGGTTTAGGATTGGGAAGTGACCCATACTATTATGACCTCAATCCCAGCCACTTTGGTACCATCGTCTACAACCTTGAGTCAGACCCTGTATGTACAGGTGGGTGCACTACGGAGTTATGTCCACTGTCTTCTTACCCTACCTCCATATGTTAGTAATCACCAGGAGAATATGTTATGTGTTCAAGTGTGTTCCTATGCAGTCTACATTGTGTTAATATTTGTACCTTCTTTCGTTTTATTAGTCTATTTGTGTGTTAATTATTAGTGAAACGTCCAGTGTAAGGTTGTTAGACGACTTAGATTGTCCCAAGTGACATAGTAGATGGACACATCTTGTTCTTATAATTATATCTCAGATAGCATCTTTATCAGGGAAGGATTGAATCCTGAGTCAGTATATCGAAACAATCTCCTCTGACGTCATCTGGGTTGGAATGTATCTTCCTTATAAGGAGTGGTACCAAGAAAGTGACCCATAGACAACCAGGATCTATTGGATTTCGGACTTAGGGGAGTTGTTGTTTCATCCTTTTGTTCTGCTTTGTTTTATCGGAAAAGGAAGAAACCCCCCCTGAGATGGTGTCTTTCTCCTTCGTAGGGTCAAGGAAGTCCCCCCCTTGGGGTGTTGTCTCATAAGTAGGTTATAGGAGTACCACCATATAGGGGGTGAACTGGAACAATCATTTCATCCTTCATTAGATATGTTCCATGTTGTCATCTTTCATTATTAGTATGGTTGTGAAAGTGTGTCGACCAGGAATAGGTGTTTGTGTCGAAGTTGAAGTAATCAATATATCGTTAGACGTCCCCTGTATAAGTATTATGAGAAATTCAAGTAGACCCCATGGATTAGCCTACAGGAGGAGTTGTTTTTTGTGAAAGAATTGGATGGACCCCGGATTTAGGTTGACCCTTGGAATGGTTGTATTTGAATGAGATGAGTGTAAATTGAAGAAAAAGCTATGACATAACAGTATATATAGGGACTGAATAAGAGTTAGACAAATTATCTATCATAAGAAGGTGTTTTCTATAAGGATTGGACCCATGGATAAGAATAGGATAGCGTTATAATGGATGTTAAGAGGAGTCGGTTGGAACCCCCGATTTCTATAGTGGTGTGATTAGGATATCAGGAGGAAGTTGTCTGATCAACCATTGTTATCCAACCCTTGGTACACCTTAATCTAAGTCGTCGTATTAGACTAATGATAGAGTATGTCCTAACAAAGTTGTGAACTTCGGGTTTAGGGTGGATGAATAATCATTAGACACCTATATTATGACTGTGTATCTCTGTGTCGATGTAATATTTGTGTTAGGTGGAAGAAGTTGATTTAGTCATGGCATCGTCCTATATTATTGGAGGAGGAGTGATGAATAGATCAATATTCGCCTAGCCTAAGTAACCTTGGGAAGGATGAGTAATGTCATACTGAGTTAGTGAAGCCCATGGATGGAGTGTTGTAAGTTAAAAGTTAGAGTCATCCCTCTTTTATTGTCTAATGATTCCACCTTGATTAGAATTTGTCCCTCAGGAGTATGAATATACAGTGGATGGAAGTGAGTTCGTCTCTCACACGAGATGACATCATCCTACATTATCGTACTTCGAGTGATTAGTTCTGTTGTGCAGTTGGATCCACTGGGATTCTATTCCCCCAAATGACATTGTTTCTACGTAGAAAGACCGAAGTGAGATAAGAAAGTCAGGGATTGAGAAGAAGTGATTGCCTTCCCCCTTTGACATAGGAAGTCATCTTACAGGATGGACCACCAATAGACACTGTTGTGAATCGTCTAATATGAGTTGTTAGGGAAGGAATGTAATCCAATCTAGACAAGTTCTGACAAGTGGTGTTGAACCGTATAGGATGTTGTATATGGGTTGTCCCACCACCTATACTCCTTTCTTGAGTAACCATCACTTAAGTAGTCCATCCTGGAAGGTGTTGGTTGACCAACCTTCGAATGTAATTAACACCCCCCAGTCTTAGAATATTAGAATTAACCTAAGTTGTACACTCTATATATTGTGAATCAAATTGTTGTTTTAGTATGGTCTTTCACTTTAGGTGTCCTATACCGTCATTAATAGGGGGGATTATTAGATGTTAGAGTATCCTCCATCTGGATGTTGAAGACAACCTTCGACAACACCTCGAATTCGTGATCTAGCTTAGATTAGGACGGATTAGTGTGTTGTATGTGTTTTTTCCTGGGTCGGATAATTTCCATTATTATTAGTCGTCTGTTGTAGTAGTCATCTGTTGCTACTCTATTATGGATGGTTTTTGTCAGTTTCAGAGTGAGATTTAAGGTTGAGGCCTAGGGTTTAGGGTTTTAGCTTTTAGGGAGGAGGCTCAGCATTGATGTCTCAGGGTTGACGGTTGGGCCCACAGAATTTTAGTGTTTAGTTGTTATGGTTGAGCTCGCTGGGTCGAGGGTCTCGGGTTTCGGATCTTTGGTTCACGTTTCATTGTTCAGGCACTAGGGTACAGCGTCCAGGGCTCAGGGTTCGTAAGTCACGACTCAGGGTTTAGGCTTTACGTCTTAGGTTTAATTTTCTGGATTTAAGTGTATGCTTATGTCCTAAGGTGTACGCCTTATATATAAGTTGTAGATTCATGGTTAAGGTCTCCGATTTAGGTTTCAGTTGGAATGGCTTATTTTTATCACTTCTGGTTTATATTCCGGTCCTTAGTCTTTGGGTTTTAGCGTCTATTCTCCTTTACATTAAGATTTTGGGAGGAATCTCTATCTGTGGGTCTTTGCCTTCCAGGTGCACCATCTAGTATTTCTTCCTTCTCTAGACACTAGTGTCTAAGCTTCAGGTTCTACGGATCATGTTCAGAATTTAGATTATAGGATTTATGGCTTAGGATTTAGTCCTTTTGTTCTAGCTTGTTCGTTTATTGTGTGAAATCTATGGTTTAGGCCCGCGGCTGTATTGCTTCAAGTTCCATGGTTTAGGCTTCACGGCGCGGGGATCAGTGAGATATGTCTATGTTTAGGTTTAGCTTGTATTGATTACGTTTATAGTTTTTGGCTTTATTTTTACCGGTCAGGGGTTAGTTTTAGGCTTATGTTATAGAGTCCTGTTTCACGGTTGCTTTTTGGCGTAATATGGTATATCCCGTAGCGCTCTATTTCCAGGGTTCTGTCCTTAGTGTTTACGTGTTAGGTTCAAGGTATAATGCTTTGGTTTTGTGGATTCACTTTTTATGGTTTACGGATTATAATTTGGGGGCTTTGCCCTTCTACTAACACTTTATCTTTTAGGAAGTCGCCTTCAACTTCCAGTTTTAATGTGAACATTTCTGCTTTATCTTTATGGTTCACGCCTACTAATTGAACTTCAGAGTCTACTGTTTAGGACCTGATGGTTGATGTTTCCGTGTGTATACTTATTGCTTATCCTTCTGGTGTGTAGGGTTAATTTTTTATACCTCATCCTTCAGGGTGTACCCTCTACTCCACAATGCTTAACTTTTTGATGTAGACTCTACGGTTTAGACTTTGAGCCTGTGTCCCGTTGTGTTAAATCGCGGGCTCTATGTCTCCTGTGGCTGGGTGTATGGTTTATTGCTTAGTGATGATGAAGTAGGCTTCATGCTTCATGCATTCTTGTCCACAGGCATTGCCTAGGCGTGGAGGTTTGAGGCTTATGGTGCTCGGGTATTTTCTCAGTTTCTCCCCCTCTCCCTTATCATATGGTGCTGATGGCATATTGGTTAAGTTTTTTTCCTGACCTGTTGGTTCATGGTTTACGTTTCCTTCTATTATTGCTTACGCTGGTTTTCTATTCGTTACCCTCCTGCTTTGGCTAGTCTGTTGTAATTCTGTGGACTCATATTTTATGAAGTATGGTTAAAGAGTACAGTTTTTTCTATAGGGTTTACTTGTACTGCTCTGTCTTTAGGCTGGTATTGTACGGACTGATGCAGCACCATGTAAGCACCTGTCTCAGCCCTGTCTTATCCATGGCACCGCGTTCTTCGCTCATTTTTGTTTCGTCTGTTGTCATGTTGTATTGTGCACTCTGTACTGCTTAATGTTTAGGATTAATGCCTTATTTCTTATCCCTATGGATTCACTCGTGAGTTTACGGGTCAGGCTTTATCCTCTATTTGTACGCCCTCATGTTTAAGTCTATTGCCGTGGTGCCTTTTCTACCCTCTAGTTTTTACTTGTATGGTCCGATAAGTAGTTGAGGGCGCCTAAGGTCTACTGATTAGCCTTTAGGGGTTTTGTGACCATCTCCATGGTTTTACGATCTAGGGTTTAGTGTCTGTGTTGTATGCTTTAGGGTTTAAGCTGGATATTTGATGGTTCAGCCTCGACGATTTATGGATAAGGCCTGTGGCTTAGTGTTTATTGGCACTCTGTACGGTTTATCCCTACGATTAATTCTTTATTGGTGCCGCTTTATTTCTTCTGTTCCGTTTTATTCCCTATGTGCTAAGGCTTAGGATTCCGGGTCGTATCTTGACGGTTTACGGTTTAGATTTCATGGCTGCTGATTTACCTTTATTGTGTACGGCTGAGCTGATACCTTCAGGGCTTAGGTGTTCCTGATGAAGTGTACGGTCGTTCTTGCATGCCTTACGTTTACGGTCCATAGTTTATGAGTACTGTGCACTGCTCATGTGTATGTGCTATTGTTCATGCTCCAAGGTGGTTTGGGTGATTTGGTCCTATCATTCTTCAAGGTATCCTTTCGAAGGTTTTTGCCTTAGGCATGACGTGTAGTTCCTACAGGGGTTAATTTGTGTCGTCATTGTCTATTGCTTTTTCTTTATTTTCTATGGTTTTGATGTGCGTTCTATTACTTAGTCTTCGACATTGAGTCTGTATGGTGTATGATCTATTGAGCAGGGTTTATGGTTAAAGTCCTATCCTTTCTGTTTTTGGTTGTGTTATCAGCCTCTAAAGTCTATTCCTTACGGTTAACCATTTAATGCTATCCGCTCCGGATTTACAGTTTGGACTTTAAGCAGCCCCACACAAGCATCATTGCCCACTCTTCGTTTCCAGGTGGTGTCCGTTCCCCCTCGATTTACTTTATTATCTCCTTCTTCCTGTGGTAATCGTGCGCTTTTTGCCTGTTTCTACGCCGCCTTCTCCTACTCTCTTTGTATTGTGTCCTTTTAGATGTCTGGGAAGATAGAATAAGAGATATATTCGTAGATTCTTTATTATTCCCCCCATATTCAATATATCTTAAGTGTCTTAATATAAAGATACGGAACAATCAATGTATAGACTCTGCCCGCTTCCTGTATTGAGATATATACACAGGGGCAACAGTCTTACTGACCTAGGGCTATTTTCCTGGCTGTTCTATTCTCATCCTCTTTCCATAGGATATATTTGTAAAATCTTGGAGTTATACATGCGGCGATGACGCGCCGAATTATAGAGCACATATTCATCTATATTAATCCCAATCCATACTGTCTTAAGATCTTCTTCTCATGGGTTGTCTTTCATATTAGAATGTGTATGTTGCTATTTGCTTCTGTGACTTGTGAGTCCTCTTTAATGATATGGTGATTATGGAAGGGGTATACAACACGTTGGTTGCTTCACGATTCTTTGAATGTTTTTATTGAAATGTGGCAACACATGTTGAATGACTTGTATTTATCACTTGAT
>NW_008481972.1:18895-19649 GCF_000524495.1 Plasmodium inui San Antonio 1
GTACGTAATGACATTATAATCGGTATATATTGTAAGTATAAGTAAAAAATCTCTCAATTTCGTTTGAACTATGGGAATACAACCAACTAATGAGCTCTATTTAGATCTGTGTACATGAAGATACAAATAAATTAGCACCGCAGTATTAATCTTCTCCCATTCTGACAAGACTTCATAGCACTGTCTGTAGAAAAACAATAAGAAAATCTATACTATTCATCCGCTTCCTTCCGTCTGTATTTCAAGGTGGTGATATCAGAGTTATAGACTTGGTTCTGCATGATAAGACATAAAATACGAACAGTCATAGTATGAATCTATCAGAGTTATCCCTGAATAACAGTAATAAGCATGATATCTGTCGCTGCGATTTTTATTATCCTCAGATAAATACAAGGAATAATTTAATGGACGTCACATATAAATATATTCTCTATGAGCACACAAGCCTTCCAACACAGAAGTGGAATTCCAAACCGACAGCATATTTCCTCTAAGAGTGGATGAAAGAGTTGTGCAGTATTGTCCTATAATCGACTATGCTCAAAAGTCCATTGTAAGAATTCCTTGTAGAAGCAGGAAATCAAGTGATAAATACAAGTCATTCAACATGTGTTGCCACATTTCAATAAAAACATTCAAAGAATCGTGAAGCAACCAACGTGTTGTATACCCCTTCCATAATCACCATATCATTAAAGAGGACTCACAAGTCACAGAAGCAAATAGCAACATACACATTCTAATATGAAAG
>NW_008481973.1:0-14269 GCF_000524495.1 Plasmodium inui San Antonio 1
AGAAGGGGTGGAATGTGTCGTATAAGGGTCCCCCAACCAGCACCCAGAAAGGATAAACCCCACACAGGAGCTATCAAGACCCAAGCAGCCAAGGAACTCCAATTTCCCCCAAAGGAGAAATCCCCAGAGGTAACAAGTAATCAGGGTAAATATAGAAGCCAGGTCTTCAGCATCAAATCAAAGATCAAACCTAAAACAAGAACTGGGGAGCCGATATAGCACGTCAAACAGTAAGAATCTGAATCAGATAACGGGACCCCACGTGGAAATCCAAATCCCGAGATAATATTTCGACCAAGGTAGTAGGAATCAATCAACTTCAAAAAATACCTCACCTTCTCGGGACAAATTTCACAAGAGAACAACGAAACAGGAGCAAGGAAAACTGCAGAAAATAACCGACCTACATCACACACAAGACAATGGAACAGATGAGCTCCCAAACGGGAAGATATGAGTAATGTGTCAGAGATATCACCGTAACCGAAAGGTCTCACTCCTCCACAAGAGGGTCGAGCAG
Source organism: Plasmodium inui San Antonio 1 (assembly GCF_000524495.1). Classification (NCBI taxonomy): domain Eukaryota; phylum Apicomplexa; class Aconoidasida; order Haemosporida; family Plasmodiidae; genus Plasmodium; species Plasmodium inui. The sequence continues at coordinate 521 of NW_008481973.1, forward strand.
GTACCGGATGGTAAAGCAAAAGTAGAAACCCACCAACAGGACGAGCTTAATCTGAATTATACAGAAATTATTGAGCAACCAGCCGGGTCATCTCCAAATCCGAAGATGTAACAAACGGGAAAGGATGCATCACGATCCAGAAAGATGAAGAGGAAGATAGCTTCCACAGTGAGACGGGGGCAGACCCAGGAGAACACAAACACCCGCCAAAAGGGCCGAGGAAATCAAGGAACCCTCCAGGACGTTGACTGGCATCTACTTGGTCTGAACGGAGCAATCAATCACCAAGGAAAATTATCGACCAAAAGGACAAGTGGACCCGTTTGAACAGGAACCCTGAAAATTGACAGACAGGGACACCCTCAAGGGATTTAAATCAGGACTCAGGAGGAAAAGATATACAACCGAGCAAGGGGCCCTTGACGTAGGAGCCCGTGCTAACGGCACTGATCAGAATAGGGACAAAGGAGCAATTTCTGCAAGTCAAGGAAGGAAAGCCGAGATTTCCAGTTACAACCCAAACTCCTCTAATCAGGTCACGAGCGGAGGACCCTGGGTGCAATGGGCCCCGGACAGAATCCTAAGCAGGAAAGAAGAGGACAAGAGTCAAGAGCAAAACAGGCCAATCAGTAAAAATCAACGATCTCAGTCTCACACACCACAGCCCAGAAGATTTAGAAGTTAAGATCACAAAGTACCCCAAAATCTGAGATCCATCTGAACAGATGCTCGCCGATCCCAAGAACACCCCCAGTGGATCTAAGTCCTCCTCAATCCCACAAGTCACATCATCCAGGGACGAGTTCGAGTGAACCAAGGGGAAACTGAGGGCGAAGTCTCTCTGAGGGCGTTAATAGGACCACACAGGGAGGAACAAGTGGTGCAAGATCACATGAAAAACAGATCCAAATGCTTGGGCCCCGCGACAAGCGCCCCGAATCTGAACACAGGGGTCTAATGAGTGGAATATAGAGTAAGGTTTCCCCAAAAGCAGGTATATGGTGATATATCAATCACCGAACTAGACGATCAACTTCCGTACCCCGAACAGCGTGCAACTCATCCACCCGGACCATATACGGCCCACGAAGATAATGGACACACAGTCTAGGGGTAGAACACGAGGTGAATCCTAAGTGGACTAGACTAGTCATTCATTGACGGCTAATTTATCTCAAGGCACGAGAGGGCAGCGGTGCCGGATAGAAATAACCGAACAGGAACCGAGCTCGAGTTACGGGTTAGGGGGAGGAACTGCTAAAGTAGGAGCAGGAGGAGCTACACGTGTATTATCCGCCTCCTCGAACAGGACCGGTGTCCTAACAATGAAGGAGACAAGGGAAATCTACTAGGACCAACTAATCATCCGACAAGTAGGAAGTAGAACCAAGAATCCAGTAGCCAGCCAAACAGGAAGTCCGGGGATGTACCCAACAGGCGACCTGGGCCATGACAGTTCCAAAAAAAGAGAAGTTAAGACCTCAAATGGGAGAGGGGGTTAATTTGGACCGAAAAGTAGCAGAAGAAAGGGACAGGCCGACGGGAAATTCCTGAGAGGAGTATCATCCTCCAGGGAAAGTGAAGGATGGTTACCTCATAGGCCGGGCGACAAAAAGTAACCAGATCAGGACGCCGGAGGAGGAGTAGGGAAGCGAAACATCCAACAGCCCCCCCCCCGGCTGGAGGTGTCGGAAACCTGAGACGGGGCCTCTCTATGCGCCCCCTAAGGAACGGAAGCTGTTGACTATGGGACATGAGTATAAGAGTTCGGATAAAAAGAGAACGCCAACCCTACGGGAAGTTTGGCAGTCGGGGAGGGATCTAACAACTGATCCCTATGGACTCACAAGGAGCGTATCCATAGAAGGCCCAAACTAACCCCCCCCCCTGGAAATTTCAACTGAGTGTCGCAGGCCAGGTGAAACCGACCAAATCCACCTGCAGGATACCAAGAGGAGCACGGCCCACACCCGAGGCGGTATTTTGCGTGGTGGGTATGGCGTGATATCAGAAGGCCTTAGTATCATAAATCGAAAACATCGAAGCCTGGCCCCAAAGAAAAAAAAGGAAGAAGGAATGTCCCCCCTCGAGAGCACAGGAGAAGAAAAGATGAAAGTAGAGAGTAACAAGATCGGAAAAAGACAGGGCCTCCCAAGCCCCTCAACCCGGCGGCCCACAAGTACTGAGACTAAGGGAAGAGTCATAAAGGGAAGAAAAACCCTCCTGAAGGGGGAGATCTATCACAGGACTATCTAGGCAACAGAACATCAAGGATTATCACACCTCAGGAGGCACGCGACTGATTACCAACAAGGGAGGAAGGGTTGCACTTACACCGTAGAGGGAAGATACGAAACCCGCCCAAAAGAACACCTCAGCCGACGGAGATCCCCAGGGAAGTAACTGGGGTAGAGAGGAGAGATGAGGACAAGTGACAAATAAATCAGAAAGTACAGCTCTCAGGGGCCCCAAATGACTCTAAGGAATGCTTATGAGTGATCTCCAGTCCAGGAAGAAGGTACCAGACCCCCAACCGAAGATGAATTAGCCAAGCCGCGAGTTATAGGTGAACAATACTAGGAGCCTCTTACTAAGTGCCCCTACTTCCAACTGTATCGAACTCAAGTCACTCCACAGGCGGGACTCCACAAGAAATGATTGGGATGAATCCCTACCGAAAAAGGAACAAGGAAGTACTAAGAGGGAGCAGAAGTATCACAATCTGTCCGTCGGCCCTGAACTGCTCCTCCAAACATAGGGACGACTCCTCACAAGACTAACAACTGACCTTCACTCCCAGAACCACTCCCTCAGACGAAACAACACGTGTAAAGGAGCCAGAAAACGAAAACTGACAGGGAGTACCCCCAGAGACTAAAGTAGGGAGGATCTGAATGGGACAGAGTTTCCAGACGGAGGCGTACCCGAGGTTAACCGGCCAATACAGATGATACCAAACAGCTAATCCGGACTCCACCACGACCAAGCAGAACGAAACTGTGAACAATCTCTGTGACTAAAGAAAACACCAGGCGGCACTAATCTTATCCGTCCCAAAAAGCGGGCTAAATCTTATGGTGGACCGAAAAGGAAAACAAAGGCAAAAACGAATACATCGGCCCAAGCAAACATAACGGCAGGAAGCTGGATCCGGGACGACCCGAGAACACGTACTCATCCACGTGAACATTAAAAATAACTAAGACAACTCCCAAGGGAAACCCCCACCCACTAAGAACGAGACAACTGGAATCGAACACCCAGGATGCTGACCGGCTGGATAGACGAGTATATCTGGAAGAGGAGAAGCACAAAACGGGGTTCTCACGGGGGGCTAACCGACCTCAGACTAAGCGATATGAAGGATACCCCCGGAGACAAAAATACGAGGGTGGATCCAGAGAGGTGGGATCAACCCATAATAGGCACCGGGACCACATTACTCCAACTTCCCCTGAGAGCTAGGATGATCTGCCAGGCATTAGAGGTATGGTTCAATAACCAGCAGCTGGACCATAACCGAATGATAAACCCGGAAAGATCCGAATGTCAAGCCAAGAAGGTCGGGTTCATATTTAATACAAGGCCCTCAGGAAGTTGTAGAATAGATACCAACACGAGTACCTGGGGAAGGTTGACTAGTGGGACTGAATTATACGGGAGTCAGAGTTATCAGAGGGAACTGGCGATATGCATGGATCTGATGAGTATGATATTAGTAATCTATCAAAATCACCAAGGAGGAACAGCAGGATGGTACTTCAGAGGACAGGACTTATGTCAGGCGATTTATAAGGCCCTGGAGGAATGGGGCGGAGAAGAAGTAGCCGAAGAAATAATGAACGAGTGGTTTAATAATATGACTGAGAACCAGCTAAAGCAGGCTCACTTGAGAATCCATACCGCCGGAAAATCCAGGAACGCTCTGTGGAGGGAATTTTTCGACGCAGCCGGCAGTATAGTGAAGGAAGTACAATGCTACAAGGACAGCCCCCACGCAAAGGAATGGAAGACAACCTGTCTGCAAAGAGGAAACTCCAGCTCATGCGAGACAAAAGGAGGAGACGAGGAATCCCAAACGGTTGAGCAGGTAAGAGATGCTATGTGCAAAGTAGAATTCTAAACACGAAGCCAGAAGCCGTAAGGGTTGAGGAAACCCACCTGCCCTAGGCGGCACCCCGCATAACTTTAAGAGCAGCCCCGAAACGGAAGGGAAGTGGCAACTCCCACAAATCCTGGGGCGGCTCTTCAGGAGAGAGCAGGAACTGAGGGATCATCTACTGCCCTGACGGCCCTGAGGTATGGCAGCGTGACCCTGATTAACAGGCCCAACTCGTAAGGAACCAAAGGACACATTACTCCTCACGTCACAGGTACAGGACCCCAACCCCCAACGACAGAGCAAAATCGTAGAGGAGCTTAAGCGGGGCGAAGAAGTGTTAAGAACGTATGTCCCAAACAGTGAGGGTACCGATTTTACCAAGGCACTGGCAGGTAGTGCCGCGGTTGGTGGGTTGGCCATAGCGGCAATTTTGGGTTTATATAGAGTCCTAAAGTCAGGAACCAAATTAAGAAAAAAACGGCAAGATATAAGGTTGCAAATCCATCCAAGAATACAAGATCAATGGGATATCGTACATCAGGGGCATTACTAGAAAGGAGCATACGACCCCAGGACTCCATCACAAGTGTTGCCCCCAGAAAAAACGGCACCGGAGCAGAATTCAGCAGATCTAATCCGCAACCATATCACTGTGGCCCCAACTTAATGATATCTCAGGGGGCCAATTGGATCTTCAACCGAACAGAGGTATACACTTGAGCTCTTGGTCCCAAACAGGATAGTCCGAAATAAGGGGGGTAGAGAACGCCTGAGGCCAATCTAGGATTACCTGAGTGTGAAGTAAACCCCCCAGATGAACCTAGTCCTGACACCCAAGGAGGGTGAAAACAAACGGGTGCCCAACCCTCCACTTGAATCCAGGCACCCAAAACCCACGAATTTTCTCCCCAAACTATCAAGGCACAAAAATCAAGACCCAGAAGGAGACCACCCAACCCCCGGGTAACAACGGGAACTTCTGAGGATATGGATAGGGACCGCCCATCTAATATCCCTTCTTGACTCAAATTGAGGGGGGGAATAAGTAATTTAGGGGGAGGAATTCCAGGATATTAGTACCGGAGCACCAGATCAATTCACAAAATGTCCCCCAGCAGACGTCCATATATCCTCACCAGCTCTCGAGCAAGTGTATCCGGTTCCCGAGAAATCAGGCTCATTCAACCCAATTACTACGGACGAAGAGGTGGAGTTTTCTCTAGGAGGTGTAATCGCCCGCGAGTGAGAGCATTCCGTTACTGTTGTGTGGAGGATGTCATTGCATAAGGGACGCACACACGATTCGTGGGTAGATTGGATTAGAGATTGGGTGTATTGTGCATGTTTGAGTATGATCTGGACATTGAGGTTTTCCGTTTTGATAGGGGAATTCCAGGTATATATTTAGGGTTTGGGAGTTTGGGGTTAGGGGCTTAGGGTTCATGGTTAAACAGTGCGGGGCTTGGGTATGGGGTGAGGTCTCAGGGTTTAGTTTTAGGGTTTAGGGTTCAGGGTTTGGGGTTTAGGGTTTAGGGTTTAGGGTTTTGGGCTCAGGGTTTATGGTTCAGGATTTACGGTTTCAGGTTTAGGGTTCAGCGTTAAGGGTTTACGTTTAGCGTTTAGGGTTCAGGGTCTAGGGTTTAGGGCTTAGGGTTCAGTGTTCAGGGTCTCGGGTTCCGGGTTTTAGGGTTTAGGTTTATACTTCAGGCTTAGGGTTAAGTCCTCATCGTTTATTGTTTCGGGTTTACCGTTTAGGGTTCAGGGTTTAGAGTTCATTATTTAGCGTTTAGTGCTAGACTTAAGGTTTACGGTTTAGCTGTTTGTTTTCAAATTTTACCCTTATGGTCCACTGTTTATTTCCCAGGCGATTGACTTATTCTTTCCCTTACTGCTTCCTCCTTTGGCTATAATGTATATGATATATTTTATCATCCATTAGCTATCTCTTATACATTTCACGTCCAACCGTCATGGTGTCTATTCCTACCCAAAATCTTTGACCTGTAAGAAATATTTGTAGCCCCACATTAATGTCCTCCCCATAACAAGACCTTTCTGTCATAACATCCTCTATAGAAAATACAATGAAGCCGATAATACAGATCCTCATTTATCCATAAATATCTTCTTCCTATATCTAGATACTGCTCTCAAAGGATTCGGAATTATCTTCATTAACATAATACATTCTCTCTCCCGCTCTTCATGATATTTAACCTTCTGTTGAAATTAGAACAGAACTCGATGACCCAAGGACACCTCCCCTTATAATATATTCGCATCTCCATAATACCGCATACAGATATGTTTGTTCCATGGTCACGCACAGACTGGTTAAATTCTGACAATTCAGATCTCATCTCCTCCCTATTTTGTATGTTCCTGCCCCCCAATAAAACATCAGCTATAGAAAAAGTATAAAGAAATCGATACAAGGACTAATTCTTTAGAACTTTCCATCAGAATATTCAAAATGATATGAAGTTACTATAATTTATTTGTAAGCTCTTATATATTAGAGAGAAACATCATGTAGGATACTATAGTACAAATGTTTGCAAGAGTAAAATGTAGATCTCTTTGCAGAAGCGAGAAGAAGAATAAATATATAGTAATCGGATTATCCTTGCTGCTTCAAAATGGTTCTTCTTATAGAATCTACTTGTGAATGCTATTTCCATAAAATTACACTCCCTTTGGATACTTATTTAAGAGTAATGCAAAGGATCAATATAATCCTCTCCTGAAACATTCATTTACAAACGTGGGTTAATTAGATTATCAGATTTCTCCTGATACCAGTTATGACCAGTAAGAACAGTTACTATGTAATTATCATCATGCATAGGAAGGAGGAACCTGTGGAATAAAATTACCAACTTCTTCGATCATTATCTCTTAGGAGGGATTATGATGGAATGCTAGAGTAAAAGGAAATAAAAAGCTCCTAGAGATTTCTCTATATTTTCATATACACCAAGGAAATAATTTGTGACAGCTGCAAGATTAAGTTCTGATATGGAAGCATCTTAAAAAATTAGTTACTTGTGATGAGAATATATAATCATTATAGTGCTATGTGCCCAGACTTATCCATTAGAATTGGATTACTCGATTATTGCAGACTATACCGATTCTTTCCATCATCTGTAAAAAGCTATTTACCTGGAACTCCGGTTCATTACCATTATATATTATGTTGTATATAGGTATTGTACGGATATCATTTGCAGCAGACAAGGAGCATTCATTTACAGAATTATCAATAGATTATTCTACACCAATAGAAAAATGAAAGAACTAATTGTTTTAAGGATACAAGTCCACATTTGTTTTATTCTTTTCCAGAAGTCTGCTTTGATATCTGTGATATGAGTATTCTAAATTTATTTCATAGCTTTTCATTTGTGCGTATTTCTGCTTTATGTATAATTCTACACACACGAGGAGGGATTCCCATGATAAGAGGCAGGGAAACTTATGAACATGAAGAATTCTTCGTCAGGAAATAAATAATGGTTTCGCATATTCAGTAAAGACTATACCCATGAATCAAACGGGCACAAGAATCCTCTGGCATATGTTTCTGACACTGAATTACACACTCTCCTATACTGGTAACAAATGAAAGAGAAGGAGAATATTCAGTAAAACCCTATAAATACTGTTTCATTATGCCATTATAACACCCTAGAATCCTTATTTACAAAAAAAGCTTCTGTATAGATAAGTAGGAACTAAATCATTAATTTATACTGAACGTTGATGACATCACCGGATACCTAATAGACGCCTATGAACATATTTTATCTCAACTCCTTAACCCAGTTATGAGTACCCGTGGATACATCTCTTATAGTGAATCTCTGTAGATCTGTCTATGTTATCAATGTAATACACAAATCTTATGAGACATAAGGAGAAGACTGATTCTGTCTATGAAATGTTTTTTAGAGAATTATGAGAATCTTGATCTAAGTATAAGAGTGGCAGGGTTGATATGCATACAGTACGGAGTTTATCGGGAGTTCCATGTTACAGACAATATTCCAATTAAGCACAGTGCCATAAAAACTTTTATCCAGTAAAGTGTGGAATCCCCATAGCAATTCAAAGATATATTTAATTGTAACACTTGTAATGTCTGGAAAAAGTTATTCATAATGTGCTATGATGATATTTCACGTAGACATTGTATAGGTATGCATCTGATTTAGACAAGGTGCTGTATAACTATTAATGAGGACTGTTCTGAACGTGCATTCACAGAATTCGTATGTATAATATCTAGGAATACGCCCCTTAATTTTTGTATACATTAGTGTCATGGGTGTTGCACCTATAATACAGTCCTATTCTTCGTTTTGTATCACTCATTACAAAACATTAATAATCTTTTTTGTATATATTTGAGGGTTAATCCAAAAATTATGTCCTAAGAATGAAAGCATAAAGAATCTGTATAAGTCCCTTTTGAAAGAAATATATGCTAGGAATGTGAAGGGATTTCACATGATTTGGGTATCCTATTTCATCTGACTCTATAAACAGTATATTCAAATCTGCCTTATGTAAATTCAGAGAAAGCACAAAAAGCAGAATGAAAGACACATGCGATACGAGCTGCTGAATTATAGTATAATGGTGTTCTGTCCAGAATACAGGGAGATGGTTGCGGAGGCATAATGACAGATACTTAGTTTAATTATATGGAGTTATACAATCGATTACAACTCACTCAATGTATTGTAATTAGAATGAATTACAATATCATGTTCTCCTTTGAAAAGTGCAAGAGGGAAGATGTGTAATTTGGAAAGTAAAAACATCCTCACATAATTGTACTAAAACGAAACGTTTTTAGAGGTTCTGTTAAGCCTCCGTTGGACTCCAGATGAGGGAAATATAAAGAAGTAAGATAAAATAGGATGGAGTGAATCCCATTCTGCAATGACTCTTACATGTAAATATTACTAAAAAGTTATAGATCGCCTAGGAAGGTTACTAAAGGGGGAACAGTATTTATAAGACGAAATAATAATTTCTCATTATTTAGTAATTATGTAGCATAAGAAGATATAAATGAAAGGGGAGCCGACTCCATAATTATCCTGCGAATATATGAGCTGTCTAGGAATCGTATCTAAGAGAATGGACTGATTGAGCCATACATGTATCTTAAGTATTCATTAAGAAAATGTATTTGACCCTTACCTGTCCTTCTTTGTTCTCTTAAATTATAATAGGTTGAAAGTATGTATATACGAAGAGAGAGTGTAAAAGTTTGCAGAAATTTCAGTGAACATGGAACAAGCCGAGTTTTATGGAGAGGATAGTAGGAATAGTATGAATAGCCATAAGTATATGGAGGAGCAAAATAAGCAGGCTCCTCACAGGGGGGCGGCATTGGTGTATTCCTTGTAATATATCTAAGAATGTCAAAATAACCACACGGTGTAACGAAGGAGGTAACCTAAGGTCTCTTCATGGAACATAACAATTTTTTTTTAAGCATATCACACTGTATAGGGAGGGAAGTCATCTGTGATGGAAATAACTTTTGGAAATTTTATCATTATTCCATATGATAGATATCAGTCTAGACTGTTATTGAGGATGCGGAGTGATTAGGTAACTTTCTTATATAGGGTCCCCTGAAATTGTAATATCCCCACTTCAACGTCATTAATGAAGCCTGTGGTGCATAGAACAATGGTGAGATTTGAGGTATCGGCGGATTCCTCATAACGATTAATGTCTGAATCAAAGTTCGATTCAGAATTTCTATAATTCCCTAGACCGTGGAATGGACAATTAGGACTTTTCCATTGATTCTGTCTGCTAAAATTCTATATTTTGAGAAATGTTGCGGAAACATGAAATCATTTTCATTTCATGTATGCAATCCATGGTAATATTTAGATAAAGCTACGTAAACATCAAAATGATTATTTTCTGATACAGAATCCATCAATTTTCCGAGAAGTTTATCAGGCGTTTATTCATTAATTCGTTCTATCTATGTTGTATAATATGTGTCTAGCGCAGTCATCTTCTTCTCCCTTCAAATGACATATCTGCGTGTCCAATAAGTGAGACAACTAAGGGGTCTGAAGAATATTGTGATAACACTAAACGGAAAGTTATTTATATTCATGTCGGATTTATATAAATTTGTGGGGATATATGAATAAACTTCAAGGAGCACATTTAACTCTATCAGTGGATGTATTTTTTATATGGACCCACTTTAGTTACGTCGCACAATGAACATACAGAATATATTACAAGGAAGTTGTGAATAATACCCCTTATGACTAACTTCGTACTCGTATTCCTCACTATACGCGGAATAAATAGTCGCGTGATCTGTCTGAGATATAGAACAGCTTCATATGCGTGTTCTGGGAGGTTTCCACAGCAGCATCATCGGAGGAATTATTAGGGTTATTTTCTTTTTTTTCTTTTCTGCTTTCTTCTTATTTTTTTTATTTCCTTATAATTTCTCCTCTTGTTCCTCCTGCTACTTTCTTCCTTCTTTTTATTGTTAATCATTTTATTTTTTTTTTTCTTTCTTTCTTTGTTGTTTCCTGTCTCCGATTTGTTTCTTATTTTTCTCTTTTTTTTTTCTTTTTTTTTAATTTTTTTTTGTATTTTTGGTTTTTCTTTTCTAATTTACTCCTTATTGTTCATCTTTTTCGTCTTTATTCTTGTTCTCTTTTAATTTTCTTCTTCTCCTTTTCTTATTTTTTTTCCATTCTGTTCTTTTTTTTTTGCTCTTCTTCTTTATTTATGTCCCTATCCATTTTTTTTTCTTCAGACGACTATAAATTCAATTATTACCAATAAACAGTGATGGCTATTCCTTATAACCTGGCTCCGCCGTAATTACTGCAACTAATACATTACACAATAGAGCGTAAGACATGTTATGCCTTATGGTAGGAGAACTATGGTATTGTTCGTACATTATAAATTAATACTTCTTTCCCTTTAGTATAAATTTCCCTTAGAATTGTTGTTATTCATAAGATGACTTATAAGTGAAATATAGCTCCCCTTCGGTTACTTTTACATATGAAAGGAAGTTTATAAATATAGGAAGACACAATGTGAAATTCCTTAATGCAACCGTGCGTTGAGGGCCGAGATTTTATGCACTTAACCTGTGTGCGATGATTTTATAAAGGGCTATATAAATAATTCTTACGAATGATAAGAATGGACTGATTACTTTATTGTATGTAGTGCATCTTATTTTTTTTTCTTCTCGTAAATATGATTATTTCATCAAAACTGAGAGTGAATTACCGGCCGTACATTTGTGAACTGAATAATTAGTAATTATTATTATAAAACTTTAAATTAATTACATCTTTCATTCATTCGCGGGTGTAATTACAGGAAATAGCGGGGTATACTGTGGGGATGCTCTGCTATTTGTGAATAATATGAATGCAAGAAATGAACTCAATGTGGTTGTAATTGTTTCACAAGAATAAGAATTATGTCTCACCCGGAAAAATCGTACTTGGAAACGTTTTTATAGTAGCGTTTTCATATAAATAGAATCAATACCACGAAAATATTTTCCTACAGCGCTTTTCATTAAAAATTATTCGTTGCTTATACATTTTCTTGTGCGCGTAGGGCATTTTCTTCTTGACGCAGTGGGCAGTAAATAAAGGACTGTGTTTTTAGATAAATGTAAGTTTTTTTCTCTGCCATTGAAGTTATATATTTTGTTAAATATAGTGCGCGGAAATTTTGGAATAATAGCGTATTAGGAATCAAGTGTATATTATCGATCGTTGGGGCATTATTTGCATCGTGTACGCGAGGTCGAAGATTTTCGCAAAGAATTTATGTATTTACGGAACTTTTCCGTCATTATTATAAGATATAATTCACCACATAGTATATGAAATGTATCGAGTTCAATATTCTCCTTGATGTCTTCTTTATTATAACTATTTATACACCCATATAGTGTGTTATAATCCATAACATTACATTAGTGAGTTCATCGTAGCAGATGAAACCTAAGAATAGTTTAAGCGATGTAGCATTAGTTATGATTATAGTACGGCTGCGTGAATGTATTATTAGGTGTTAAAACATTGCAGCAGTGAGATAATATTATGTTCATGGTTGAATCCAATTTCGTATGCGTCATCATTCGTGAAATTGTTCGTCTATTTATAATTCCTGCATTAAATGTGCTCATTTATATACACCTTCTCCTTCTATGATATGTAGTACATAGATGGATCTATGATTGAGGCTCATATGCTGAAAATTCTGTAGAGAAACCTCTCATCAGCATATATGAACTGGAAAAGGAGACTTGCACAGACAACAGGGAATATCGTGAAAGATATTTTCCAGAATTTTAATGTATAGCTACGTAATTATTAAGTTATGCATTATTTGATTTATTATATTGGTATGGCGGAGGACTTCTCTTTTGTATATTTTCCATAGTAACACACCTAGACAGATATTGTGACATGTGTGGTGTGGGGTTTGCGGCACTTACCATGTAAGGGGAGACTTATGAATGTAGAGAACACATACATTTTCATAATGATATGCATACATATCATTACATATATGTATAGGAAGAATTCCTCACATAGTTTTTATTATTATCATAGTACTTTTTGCTTTGGTGCTTACGATTTCGGCTATGCCTTTGCTTTGCATAACTCATAATTGAGGCGTATTTTTTGGATAAGGAAAAAATACGATATTGCACTTTTAGGATGCCTTCGGAAAATTCTTATATTTATGTTAAACGTGTGGAATGAGTAGACACATAGAGACAAATAAACTAACACTGAAGGGCGAAAAACAGATGGTCCATAAGCCATGGAAGCAGTTTGTGTATGGATAGGATGCACAGGGAGGCCGCCTAATTTTGCGCCGAATAATGTACAAATTAGAAATTATTTTTTCTACAGAGTAATTCCCCCTAAAAAGGGAATTCTCCTTCATAACAGAAATCGAACAGATTCTTGCAGAATGCAAAGGAGGATAACATTTTTTATAGTATACTATGCATATATTAATACGGACTAATGGAGCTTACCTCCTGTCGATAATATTGACCCCGCTCACGAACATCCCATACGTTATTGTAGGATACAATGGTACAGGTCAACATTTCACGACGCTGGAAGTGTAATTTCTAAAGAAAAAAATTCTACGGAGCTTATAAGACGAAATGCGGGTTTATTTATAGTATTTTGAGCCTAGATGTGAGGCCATTTTCGGGTGGACTATAATAGGCATCTTACAGATTCGAAATTATTCTCCCCATTGACGCAGAATGGATGTCTTTTGTGCAATGAATAATTGGAGACGCCCCTTTGGATGATCATTAAGGTAATTTGCTAGGGGCGTTACATTGCGAAACTGTGGCATTTCTGGTGCTAGCCATTTATGAAAGAATTATGTAGTATGATCTAAAATTAGTTCCCTCCTGAGAAATATCTCTTATGACATATGCCATCATACAATTATGCAATCTTTAATTGCTTAGAATTAAGAGATGAAATGTGTTATTAATAAGAGGAGCAGAATAGTAGTTCGAAAAAAGAAAAAGATTACTACGCAATGCACGCGTTAAGTATAGATAAATAAAA
>NW_008481973.1:14279-14749 GCF_000524495.1 Plasmodium inui San Antonio 1
ATTAAAAAAATATATTTTCTATTCCCCATTTTTTTTTTCTTTTTTCCTGGTTAATTTGTTTTATATTTTTCTACACACATTCTACGATAAGCGAGAAGTAAGTCAATAGAAATATGCTCGCTAAATAAAATCCTAAGATAGTGGAGGTTCCATATAGCATTTTATATGAGGTTACACATCCCCCAATAATTAGAAAATAGAATTTATGATGCGTCGTCGATTTGTAACATGTGAGGGTTTTCCATAAGTTATACCATAAATCAGAAGTTTGAATATTTAGATTTATACGCATAATAGGTGTATTTTTACAAAAGAAGGAAAAAATATTTCTCTGCAGGATTTATTTACTCGTAAGAAACAGTTTCTAATTTTTCCAATGATAATAAAATAATTGTAAATTCCTCTTACTCCCTCCTATTCTCCTACGACACCATGGTATTCATTTTATACCCAATATAATGTAATGTTAA
>NW_008481974.1:0-3370 GCF_000524495.1 Plasmodium inui San Antonio 1
CCCCAGGAGAAACATGTCACAGCACTTCAACAATCCTATATTGTTATCCAGAATTAATAAAACCTCAAGGAAGCAGATGGAATGGCTTGAATGAGTGGTTGGAGAAACAAATATTAAGTGCTACTTCTTCCAAGTGGCTACAAGATTTCAACCCAAATGTGGTTACATGCATAAAGGATAATAGTAGGGAGGCGTTAACCTGGGGTCAAGTGCTCCATACAATAATAAATCAGATCCAGAGCGATTTGGCAGTAGATAAAGACCAGAAAAGCAGGAACCTTTTATGGACAGGGGGGGAGTGGTACAGCATTTTGAGCCAAAAAAATAGTCTAGATAAACCATGGAACAAAAGTGACATCGGTCAAGGACTTCTCCTCACAATACTATGCATATTAACAGGCTTGACAAGTTCCAAGGAGCAGGAACAGGTGAAATATCCTGACAGGAGCGAAATATGTGGCCAAGTAGATCAGGTTCTAACGGTAGATTGGACCCAATGGAAGCCATGGTTGGCGGGCAACCGGGGGGTATCGGGACAGGAGAAGCATGAATGTAACAACCAGGCGGGGTCTAACAAATGTAAGACGGCGAGTATGAGTTTAGTATTAACAGTATATAGGAGTTTGGCTAGTCTTTGCCCAGAGTGTGGGCCCTATAGCCTCGCTCGGTGGATTGATGGGGTTCAAGATAGAGAAATAGAGCAAGGACAAAGATATTGTGAAGTTAAGCAGAGGGTAATAAAGTGTGACAAGACAACGAACCGGAATTGGGGACTAAGTGATTTAAGAATAGAAACTATAGGGACGCTTATACTACCCCCCAAACCAACTGAGGCCTCAGAGGACGACAATGGACAAAAGTCAGGGGAGAAAGAAGAGGAGGCTAAACTATTGATATCAGCAACAATTCCCTTCCCTTACAAAAATTCCTTACACGAGGAGAGCTACACCAAATCCCAAAACCTCCCTGTGACGGCTAAGAACTTGCATACAACTACTACAATCTCAAGCCTCCAGAAGCCTACATTAAGTTCCTTCGTAGAACCCAGGAGGCCCTGGACCCCTACAATGGATGGGGGGTTATCTTCGAAACCAGGGCGTCTCCCTGAGGAGGATAAAGAGGATATGAATACCGAGGCCAGCGGGACTAACGTGGACAGAGGAGTACAGAAAACTAATACAGTTAGCTCAGGTTCAGGAGTCTACGAACAAAAGAAGGACGGATCGGCGGTCCCGACCCACGAGGGACAGGAAGATGCGGGTATCACTAGCCTGCTCGGGAGCACCGTGGGTGGTGTCGTAGCAGTTATATTACTAGCAGTGGCAGGCGGTTATGGGATATTTCGAATTTACAAAGGCGGAAAGACAACTAACTCTGGGGGGGCAGGATTACCTGAGATAAAGCGAATAAGTTATAGTATGAGGGAAGATTAGGCAGCCTGACACCTAAGACGTTTCCAGAGTAGAATCCCTCCATGAGAAGACCCGGGGATGCCAGAAGAGGGATGGGTCTAGAGCTCCTCTGGAGAATCAGATTTCACAGGAGGAGCAATGAGTGGTAGTTCGAGTTTGGGCATTAGGATACGAATTTACCTTTTAGCGTTCAGGGTTTAGGGTTGGGAACCAACCAATACTGTTATGAACTCGGCTGCAGTCGATTTAGTACTGTCGTCTAGAACATTGAAACAGCCCCTATTTGTGCCCTTGGGTGCAATTAGGGGTTATGTCCGCCAAATGATTACCTTCCTTCCATATGTTAGTAATCACCAAGAGGATATGATATGTCTTCAAGTGGGTCCCCACGGTGTCTACATTGTGTTACTATGTATATCTTCTTCCGTTTTATTAGTCTGTTTGTGTGTTAATTATTTGTGAAACATCCATTGTATGGTTGTTAGAGGACTTAGATTGTCCCAAGGGAGGTAGTGAATGAACACCTTTTGTTCCCATAATTATATGAGAAGAGGCGTCTTTATCAGGGGAGGAATGATTCCTGAATCAGGAAATCGGCTCACTTTCCTATGACGTGGTCTGTGTTGGGATGTCCTTACCTTATAAGGAGTTGTAACAACGGAATATCCCCTGAACATCCCGGAGGAGTTCCATCTCGGAGTTAGAGGAGTTGTTGTTTTATCGATTTGTTTCGTTGAGTCCCATCGCAAGGAAGTAAACACCCCCCGTGGGAATGTGTCCTATTCCTTAGTAGGGTTAGGGAAGTACCCCCATTGGGGTGTTGTCTTATAAGTAGGTTATAGGAGTACCTCCATCTAAGGGGTCCCCCAGAAACGATCAGTTCATCATTTGTTACATATGTTCTATGTTGTCACTTCGGATTATTAGCATGGTCGTGGTGGTGTGTTATCGATAAACAAGTGTATATGTAAAGGGCCAAGTGATAAATAAATCATTACGCACTGCCTGTATAGGTATTTTGATAGATTCAGGTGATCACCAGGCCTTACCTTACAACCAAGGTCAGATGAGTAATATCGAAGCCTATTATCCTAGTAAGAGTAAAACTCCTGTTCTCCCGGTCTAACGTTAAACCGGAAGTGGACAAGTAGTGTGGATTCTTTAGCACTGAACAATCCGATATGGAGGAGTAATTGACACTTGAATTTCACTGAGAAGATGTTGAAAGATGGGAATGTTTGGGAGGGAGAAGCACCGACGATTTTTCAGCCGACCTAGAATATCCAACAGATTTATAGGTAAGAAATAAATTCACTCGAAACTAAAAAACAGATGATTCCTCATGTTAATTTTATTATGAGAATTTACAGGACTAGAAATATTTCAAGAAAATAAGAAGGAAACATGATTTATCTGTTTAATATTATTCAAAAGATCCTAATCCCAACAACTAATTAACCCAAACTAAAAAAGGCAGATGTTTGCCCGGATTAATATTGTTTCGGACATTACCGTGGATGAGCGTAATCAAGCAGAACACCGAGGGAAGAATATTCCCCCCCCTTTAATTTTATTACATACCTTGCAATAGCAGAAATAATTCCCAAAAAAAAAAAAGGCAACTTTTCGACGCCCACAATTTTATTACATACCTTGCAATAGCAGACATAATTCCCAAAAAAAAAAAGGCGAGTTTTCGACGCGAGTAATTTTATTAGATATATTGCTATAACAGAAATAATTCCCCAAAAAAAAAGAGGCGAGTTTTCGGCGCGGGTAATTTTATTACATATATTGCTATAACAGAAATAATTCCAAAAAAAAAAAAGGCGAGTTTGCGACGCGGGTAATAATTTTATTACATATATTGCTATAGCAGAAATAATTCCCTCAAAAAAACGCGAGTTTTCAGCGCGGGTAATTTTATTACATATATTGATATGGCAACAATAATTCCC
>NW_008481974.1:3380-13926 GCF_000524495.1 Plasmodium inui San Antonio 1
CAAAAAAACGCGAGTTTTCAGCGCGGGTAATTTTATTACATATATTGATATGGCAACAATAATTCCCAAAAAAAAAGAAAAAGGCGAGTTTTCGACGCGGGTAATTTTATTACATATATTGATATAGCAGAAATAATTGCCCAAAAGAAAAAGAGTCGAGTTATCCAAGCGGGTAATTTTATTACATGTATTGCAGTAGCCGGAAATATTAAGATGACCAGAAGAAATCAGTGTTTCCTCCGCTTAAAATTGGTGAAAAATTTCATGGGCCAAGAACTCGTTAAAAGAAAATGGAGAGTGAGAATTTTTCCTACGTTTAATTTTATTCCGAACACTAACATAGCGGCCACTTAATTGAAGGGAAAAAGGAAGCCAAAAATGTTCCGCACGGAAGATTTTATTCGATAAAATCCTTTGGGAATGGACATGAACCGAGGGAACAGGCAGAATGATGTTTGACTCGATGAAATGTATTACACTCAGCGAGATGGCAAGAAAAAATTAACCAAATAACAAGGAGGCAATTTACCATACGGTTAATTTAATTCCCAAGAATTCAGAGTGCCAAAGTGATGAGCAGAAGTTGGAGGAAGTTTCGTGCAGATTTGATTGCGTATGAATCATGACAACTTAAAGGAAGGATGGAACAAACGAGGCAGAGGCGCCTGATCGGACAGTCTAATCTTATTGCAAATATTCCCCACAAAGCCGAATTAGACGAAAATGACCAAAAAAATATTCCGTCCATGTAAATTAATTCCGTGAATTCGGGTGCCAAGGAAATAGTAAAGCAGCGAAGAAATCACATGTTCTACTCCTTTAAAATCCTTCAGAATAATTACCGGTGGATGTAATATTTTGTACCCAAAAGAAGGGAGGGTAGTTTCACATGTGTAATGTCATTCCAAAGATGTGTGTGCAAGGCAATAATTGAGAGAATGGAAAAAAGACGAATATTCCACCCCTTTACAGTCATTCGGAATAATTACGAAACCGGGACAATTTTTCCCCCCAAGAACAGGAAAGATAATTTCACACGTGTAATATCCTTCCCAAAATGTGTGTGCAGGGAAATAATTGAACAAATGGAAAAGGAACGAATATTCCACCCCTTTACTTTCATTCGGAATAATTACAAGACGGGGACAATATTTTGCACACAAGAAGAAAGAGTAATGATTCACTCGTGTAATGTGATTATAATCATGCGGGTGCAAGGAAATAATTGATCGAATGGGAGAGGAACCAATCTTCCACCCGTTTACTGTCATTCGGAATAATTACCAGACGGGGACAAATTTTGCCCACAGGAAAAGGAAAAATAATTTCACCCGTGTAATGTCATTCCCAAGATGTCTGTGCAAGAAAATAATTGATCGAATGGGAAAGGAACGAATCTTCCACCCCTTTACTGTCATTCCGAAGAATTACCACACGGGGAAAAATGTTGCCCACAGGAAAAGGAAAAATAATTTCACATGTGTAATGTCCTTCGCAAAATGTGTGTGCAAGGAAATAATTGATCGAATGGGAAACGAACGAATCTTCCACCCCTTTACTGTCATTCCGAATAATTACCACACGGGGAAAAATGTTGCCCACAGGAAAAGGAAAAATAATTTCACATGTGTAATGTCCTACGCAAAATGTGTTTGCAAGGAAATAATTGATCGAATTGGAAACGAACGAATCTTCCACCCCTTTACTGTCATTCCGAATAATTACGGGATGAGGCAATATTTTACACACAGAAAGAAAGAGTAATGATTCACTGGTGTAATGTGATTCCAAAATTTCGGGTGCAGAAAAATAATTAAAGGAATCCAAAAACAGCGGATGTTCCACCCATTTAGTGTCATTCTGAATAATTACCAGGGAAGGAGATATTATGCACACAGGAGCAGAGGGGGATGATTCACTGATGCAATATGATTCCAAAACTACGGTTGCGGAAAAATAATTAAACACATCCGAGAACAGCGGATGTTCCACCACTTTAGTGTCATTCCGAATAATTACCAGAGAGGGCAATATTTTGCACACAAACACGAAAGGGGATGATTCACTGGGGTAATGTGATTCCAAAAATGCGGTTGCGGAAAACTAATTAAACACCTCCGAAAACAGCGGATGTTCAACCACTTTAGTGTCATTCCGAATAATTACAAAAGAAGGCAATATTTTGCACCCAGACGCAATAATGTTCCAATCGCGTAACCTCCTAAAAAAAATTCCGTGGCGAAAAAATAATTAATGTAATGGAAAAAGAAGCAGAATTCATCCCCATTCGTTTCATTAGAAATAATTACAGTGCAAAAGTAAAGGAAAAAAATAGAAAGGAAAAATTAATTACGCGTTTAGTGTGACTCCAAATAATTAGAATGTGTGCGTTATTTTACACACCAGTAACGACAAATGTTTCACTTCTGCAACGTCAATCCAAATAATTACGAAGACAACAATATTTTGCACAAGAAAAAAAACAACTGTTTCCACAATTTAATATCATTCAAATTAATTATCAGTCGAAGAATATTTAGCAACCCAAGGAAAAAATTTTTTTAACTCGATTAATGTCATTCTGGATAGTTACGCATGAGGAAGTAATATGCGCAAAACCCCAGACCAACTGTTCCCCCCCTTCCATGTCATTCCGGATAATGATCGAGCAGGAATGATTTAGGAAACCAAGAGGAAGAGCTGTTTACCCTGATTAGTGTAATCACAATTCATTTCCCCCAGAATAATATTTAGCCCCCTTGAAAGAAGGAATGTTTAACCCGATTAGTGTTATTTAAAATCTTCCAATAGCAAGAAATAATGAGTCCAAAGAAGGAAATTACAACTACCTCTTCCAGAAATCCTAGAAAGTCAACAAATTCCCAAAAAAAAAATCGGCTCCCAAAATTGACAAAGAATGAGTTGAGCAGTATGATGTGTATCCAAGTAACAAAAGGGGGTCTTCGACTCAAGGAACCAGAGATTACTTTCCCTTTCACAATGTGGCTGAATCAGAAGAAACAGGACACAGTATCTGAGCAGCCGACAGAGGATCGGATATCCCCCTCGAAGGTTAGTGAAAATAATTGTCAGGAAGAAATTGAGACGAAGAAGAGTAATGAATCCTTCAATTCCTCTGATGCGAAGAATTTAACAAGCAGTGGTTACTGTCTCTAGCAAAGGAGAAGGTATATCCCAGGAGAAGTAATATTTCACGAACCTGGAAAGGGGCCTTTGGCCCAATAAAAGAAAGAAGAAAATGTATTCCCCTCGTACGTTTATTCTAGAAATATACCGAAGAGTCATTAATTATCATAAGAAGAAGAGGCAGCATAGAATCTATTATGTTTCATATTTTATTGACATCAAACAGGCTAAACCCTCTTAAAGATAGGCTGATGAATAATGTCCTAAAGAACACGCCCCTAAGAGAGTACATGCTGTTTTATTTCTTACAAATCGTGATGGATTTTATACTGAGATCATAACGTATACCTGTACATTACAGTGATAATTTTGTAGTTGTGTCCAATGTCTGTCCATATGAATAGATATTTCGTTATGCATGATATAGGAACCTAAAAGAATAACTTGCCTTGTGAAAATATGTTCACGAATCCTGAAAACTAGGATTAATACTAGGGACATAATAATGATCCAGTTGGAATCTTTTCTTCTGCCAGTATTTAGCATTAATCTAAGGTGTATCTATGCAGGTTAAGTAATGAGATGCCTAACTTTCCATCTTAATGAAGCTTGGTACTTATGGCATTCTCGTTCAATCTGCTTAGGGTAATAAATGATCAAAGGGTTTAATCTGTAAAAGATTGTGTATGATTATTAAGCAACGTCCTTAGATGTCAGTATCAATTAAGGTAAGGAAAACCAATGCATTATAATTATTCAGCCTGTGCTTGGAATAATGTAGGGGAATCAGCGGTAGCTTTCATAACAAAATTCTTATATTTGGTCGGATTATTAAACATATCATGACGCTTCCTCATATGTGTCTTTCAATTTCGCTCGGCTGATATTTAAACAAGCAGCCCGCTAGGAAATCGGTGATAAGGAAACGATAAGGTGACCTATGTGAAATAATAAGAGTACAGGAAAGGGAATATTTCCATGCCTCCCCGCGTAACAACTTCAGAACTGAGCAGAATACCGGCCACGAGCCTCCCGGAAGAGAGACATAACAGGAGAGACTTCGACAGAAGCCCCCCTGAAAAGCGAAGGAATAACAGAAAAAGAAGGGAAAGAAGAAAAATCGCCAAAAATAGTTGAAGATACCAAAAAGGAACTGATTGAGGATAATTTCACAACCCCACCAACGGATAATGCTAACATAATTCTTGAGCGACACAACCCAAGGAAAGAAGAGGTACATATGAAACGGGACATCCAAATAACAAAAGATGTTCCTAAGACAGGGCTAAGCAACAAGTATTTCGTAAAAAACACGTCTTAACAAAACGAATCCCTCAAGAAGTAGAAGAATAGTTCCCAGTATGTACTTAGTCTCGGAAAACCGAGGAACTTTTCTTGTCAGACTTAACGAGCAGGGGAAGGATGACTAACCTCCTGGGAAACCGTGGATGAGCACAGGATCGTTGGAGGATTAGTATTTCCCTGATTATGGACGAGAGACCCTAAATAGGAAATCGTAATTTAAAACAAGTCAGCAGAAGCTTACGGGGGTATCTCAGATAAGGAAATCCAACAATGAGTCCTAAGTAACCCAAAACTACACATACGGGGACAGGTTCGAAAAATAGGATGATAGAAAGCTCGAGAAGCAGTGGGACCCAATAAACTCTGCCCTAAAAAGAAGGGGCAACCGGAACAAACAATGGAGAAACGGGAGATCATCCTATGCAGGGAAGCTGATGATTGAGGATGAATAGATACCCCCAAGGCCCCAGGAGCCCAAGCAGCAGTTACAGGAAAGAGGCCCAGAGGATTCAGGGAGCCGGCAAGATAAAGTCGAGGGAGGCTAATATTACAAATATGCAATTCAGCGTGAATGAGTAGTAAAGATCAAGCAATATATTAACACATCAATCCCCCCCGTTCCCGATACGAGCATTAAATCCGAGGGAGTCAAAACAGCCGACTCAAACACGCAAGGATCTACCAATAAAAAATGCCAATGACGAACCCAAATCTAATTTGTAGCAATAAAGAAACAGGCAGGTGTAGGAGAAGAAAAGACGTCCAACCGCAACTCAAATCCAAAGGATGCGTAAGTGAACAAAAGAACCTCTAGAGCCCCCCGAAGCTTATGTATTCGTGGCTTAGCGTACCCTATGAAACAGACAGAGGGGACTAATGCAGGATTCTCGTAAATCAAGATCCGGACAGGAAGCGTCTATTCGACCTTAATTGCGTCCCTTAGCATCCCGTCTACCGTCGGAGCTGATCTGAGGAATCTTCAAAGTCGAGTCAGTAAACATAAAACTGCACATTGCTCAATAATCGCTAAACATAAGACGTGGAATCCTAGAACGAAGATATCATGCGGATAGAGAAAATACCGGAATCAAGCGGCTAAGTAGAATACAGTGAAGTAAAAAAGATCCTCAAAGATAGCAGCCCCCTAAGTACAAGAAGGAGCAATTATCATAATCGGAAGTATCTAGAGGGTATGCTTCTGATCGAAAAGATCAAAGTAGAGTTCGAGTATATCAACTATAATCCTCAAAGAAAAGAGAAAACTGAGTGCATTGAAGAAGCCTCAAGCGCTAAAGGGTCATAGAACTGTAACGACAAAAGCCTAAGTAATCTCCAAGTGAATAATGAAAACTTCTAAAACGAATTAGCGTCAGAGCCATGGGGCAGAATCAGGACCCCAGAGTCGGAAGAAGATTCATAATAGAATAAAATGGATTATCTAAAATCATGCCAGATACCTGAATCCAGCACCGAAATCCAGATCTACAAAATCACAAACTTGTAGGCAGAAGCTTCAACCGAAGGACTGAGGGTCAGTAATCGTAAATTCCTAAGTAGAGAGAGGCCCAATTCGAATAATATATTTCCAAATAAGTCGCCATGGCAAAGCCTTCCCATATTACGAAACTGAATAGAGAAACAAAGGAAGGCTAAGGCGCATAGGCCCGTCGGCCAGAACCATCAGAAACAGGCTTAAAATATATCCGAATACTAATAACTGATGCAGAACATTGCAACAATGGAATTCGGCAACGAAACCACAGGAAAAATGGAGAGCCCAGGGACAGCTTCGGGAGAAATTTGCGGAACATCTAATCTCATAAAGAGCCCCTCCCCTGTCCCAGATGAGGGAGAGTTCAGCAGGAATGGAATGAAGGAATCCCCCCAAATGTGGAGGAGTTGATAGGAAAAAAAATCAGAGCAGGAATCTATCCCATGGAGGACTAGTAGAACCAGCAGTTTGAGTATGGGAGAGCCTAAAAATAGCAAATGGCAATTGAATAACTGGGCAAAAGCAAGCCAGAGCTGGGGCTACGCGCCCAACGCAGGGAATACATGTCAGCAGAATACCACAGTTCTATATTGTTATCCAGAGTTAATGAAGGAAGGAGTAGAAAGATGGCCTGGTCTAGCTAAGTGGTTGAACGAAGAAATATTACAGCCCATCTCCTCGGGATGGGAAAAAGATTTCAGCCCAGATGTGCAAACCTGCGTAAGGCATAGTACGGAAACGCCTCTCCCCTGGGGCAAGTTGTTGCATATAATAATAAATCAGGTCAATACAGATCTGATAGCAGATTCACCAAAGACGGATCAGAACTTATTATGGGGGAAGGGGGAATGGTACAACATATTAAAACAGAATGATAGTTTAAGTAAGCCATGGGATAAAAGTGAAGTCGGTAAAGGTCTTCTCCTAACAATAGTATGCATCTTAACAGGCTTGACTAGTTCAGGAGAGGACGAAAGGGACAAGTATCCAGGAAGGGCCCAGTTATGTGACCAGATAGATACGGCCTTAATCGTAGATGAAAATCAATGGAGGCGATGGTTAAGCAGTGAAGGAAGTCTCTCAACCGAACAGAAGGAAGAATGTAAAGAAGAAGGAACCCCTAGAAGATGTAAAAGTGCAAGTATGAGTTTAGTGTTAACAGTATATAGAAGTATGGCTAGTCTTTGTGAGAAGTGTGGGCCCTATAGTTTCGCGCGGTGGGTTCAAAAGGGTTCAGAAGGAGGAGTGGGCCAGGGGACGCCGTATTGTGAAGTAAAAGGCAGAGTGATAGAGTGTACAAAATCAACAACAAGACATTGGAAAGTAGGTGATTTAAGAATGGTCCCCCTAAAAAAGGAAGGGGTCACAGCAGGGACTAGTGAAGTGGCCTTAAAACAGAAAAGAGCAGGCTCAGGCCAAGATCCCCCCAAGCCCAGTCAACAGTCGTTGCAACCCCCTCATACGGGCTCGGAAATTACAGAAGAAAAACCGAACCCGTCGATAAGTCAAGGAGGGGTCCGGACAACTCTCCCCGTGAATGGCAGTATGACCAACTCTGCCGGCACCAGGAATGGATTAGCTTCCTTGGTAGATCAAAGAACGACCAAGGACCCTAACGTGCCTAGCCGAACCTCCTCCATGAGCAGCAGTATCCTAGTAAGGAATGGATCAACGATGAGTCAAGAGGACGAGCCCCATCACAACAAACAACTGGAACTGAAGCCTAGTACTGTAACATCAGGTTCAGACACCTCAGGAACAACAAAAGAACAGTCGGACCCACCGGAATCAACCACAGAGGAGGATACAGGAATCCCTCCAAAGATCGGAGGAATGGTGGGTGGTGTGTTAGGAGTTATATTACTGGGGGTGGCGAGCGTCTATGGAATATTTCGGATTTGCAGAGGAAAAGGGAGGCGTAAAACAGGAAAGGGGAGAATCAATATTTCAATCCTCCCTGTTCCGGCGTAGAAAAGGGTTGAAGTTTTGCTCAGAATTAGGGTTTAGGGAACGCCCAATAACAATATGAAGTCACCACAAACGTACTTTGATACCATCTTCTAGGGCCTTGAACAGGAACCTAAGTATGCGACTGGGTTCACTGAAGGGTTAACCCCCCCCTAGGATGACCTTCCTTCCATATGTTAGTTATCCTCCGAAAAGCAAGTTATGTGTTCAACTGAGTCTAGATTTAGTCTACATTGTGTTAGAATGTGTACCATCTTCCATTTTATGAGTCTATTTTTGTGTCCATTATTAGTCAACACCCCATTGTATGGTTATTAAAGGACTTAGATTGACCCAAGTTAGAAAGTCAATAGAACCATTCTAATACCATAATTATAGAGGAGGAAGCGTCTTTGTCAAGAAAGAATTGATCTATGAGTCAGTGTATGGAATCGAACAACTTTGACCTGGCATGGGTTGGGATGTGCCTTCCTTCTAGGAGGTGGTAGCAACAGAGTGACCAATAGACAACCAGGAAGGGTCGGATTTCGGACTTCGAGGAGTTGTTGTTTTATCCTCTTGTTTTGCTTTGTCCTATGGGAAAAAAGGGGACCCCCTGTAATTTAAAACATTTCGATATAATGCAGGGGTTACCACAATATATATATATATGCTGGTAGGATGAAACAGGGATGCTGACAAAATCGGCGGTATCGTCTCTGATGGGTTATATGATGATCACTACTTAGGGAAAGACAGGCCTGTTCCTAAAATACCATATTTCTAAATGTTCCTTTTCCGTGTCAAATTTGATGAATCCCGTTTCGCAATGATATAACCAAAAAGTTCCTTCTCTTTCCATCCTACTAGGAAGCCCTTCAATTCTATCAGTAAAAAATACATTAATTATTCTCTCATTGGTGCAATAGATATGGCAAAAGAAAGGCATAACTTCTATTTACGTTGATAAATGAATGATAGGCGGTTTTGTAATTACAACTTTACGGCAGACTACTCTCATATGTAAGTAGTGGAAAACCTGGACTTCCAGAATGCTGTGGTAGTTATGTTTGCTTGTTTTTTTTTCGTTCCTTACTGTTAGCGCATGATTTTCTCTCTAAGGATATTTTATCACTGTGTTATTTGTACTGCGTTGGCTTGAGTGGGTTGTGCGCTTTTTCATACAGAAGCATCAGGATGAGAGTGGGTATTTCGTATAAATTCCATGTTTGTGTGTGCCTCATAGAACAGTGTGGCCTAATTTGTTAGGTGCGTGGGAAAACAGGATCCCATATGCCATGTTTATCATTAAGTAAAACAAATGAACAGTAATCTTTTTCCCCCTGTTCCATATATGTCTAGGCTCTTATGTATAACGAGTATTTAAGAGAACAAATAAATGGACTATCAGGAATCTTCAAGGAGGATTATTACAAATATGAAATTCTGCATTTTCCATTTGTACATTTCTTCTCCATTGTATGTTACGGAAAATTTTTGTATTCCCACATTCAGGACAAATAGGGCATAGAATCGTATATAGAATATTTCGCGGCCTTCAGATATGTTCTTCACCTGATGAGGCACAATCAGTCAGTTGCGTCTCTGCATGTGCTACGAATTGCCATTGTCCCCAACAGTGGGGTTGATTATCTTCTTAATTTCTTAACTATTTCACTTAATTCGTGTTCTTGTCTCTGGAAGTACATATTCCCCTCGTTCTCTCGGTAGGAGTTCCTCGCATGTTCCTGTACTCTGTATTTATAAAAATTCTCTGAGGTCATCCCATTTTAGGGCATCCGTATGAACACCATTCCAATGTAACATGTAAGTATGCGTTTAATATTCCGCCCCTGAAAATGTTCTACTACTTCTGCATCATTATCATGGTGGTGAGCGCCTTCGTCTTATTGTCTCTTTTTCTCTTTTTATATGAGGCCTGTAAATCTTCGCCTTTTATACTCAGCGTTTCTTTCTTCCTTGACATCCCCAAAAAGATTCTGTGTTTATCTGCTATGTTTGGGGTCGTCTCCATATTGTCGTCTTCCAAAAGCTTTCTTATGTTGCCCCTTATGTACAACTTCACGTCTTGTGAATCCTATTGCTCTTCGTATCCATCCAGAAGCATCATGAATAGCGGTATGCACATTTCCATGTCTACTTCTTCATCTGTAATTACACACAATTCGTGGTTATGCACCTCCTGTGTTCCTTCATGGCAATTTGTTCCTCACGTGTTATTCGTCAACTCATGTATTAGATACCCGGTTGCCTCCTGCTAGAGCTTGATAACTCTGTCAAACAAACTATCTAGAGTGTACTATCTCATACGTATGTGTTCTTTTGAAACCTAATTGCTATATACACTTCCTCGCCTTTGTATGAAGGGAGTTTGTGGTCTCCCGTTAAGCTTATTGCTTTTGGACATTACATTCTCCTGAAGATATTATTCTTACCTTGTCTGTGCCTGCGGTAAATTGTGAAAGTAATTGTTCTCCTTCAGCATATGAGAAATATACGAGTAGTTATATTCCAGACTATGGCACCGATGTTTTTGTATGTACAGATCACCACAGTTTTGTGGATCCATCCTCGATACCTTCCTCCATCATGTAATTCCACTTGTTACGCTTGTATTTATCATAAATTTGTGCA
>NW_008481975.1:0-10022 GCF_000524495.1 Plasmodium inui San Antonio 1
GAAAGGACTTATACAAAGGCACCTGGAGCGTGAAAAATAAAAAATAAGGGCTAAAAGTATGAACTCAGCTGGATAAAAGGAATTACTGAAGCCGGAACCGACCTTGCTAGAGAAATGACAAAATAGAAGCAACAATATAATCCCCAAGCACAAAGGAAATCCCCTTGCAATATACTAGACCTATCGACAGTGCGGATGAAAAATCAGAGGAAGGATAGGTGCCAGGAAAGAGAAAAAGGGAAGGAAAGAATCTCAAAACTAGCTCAAAGAGTAGAAAACTGAACAGACTCAGTAGTGAGCACTAGAACCTACGCATCAAAGATAAACAAGACAGACCTGTGGCCCCTCCTGACCCCGAGACAATAAGAAAAGACCAACTGGCCCCCCCCAATAATCAGATACCACACTAGAACAAGCTCATGACCGGTAATCACGGGGACCCACATCATAAGGCCCCCCCAAAACAACCTATCATCTGAGAAGTAAACCCCGAATCAACGAAGCTGTGTCATGAGGGATAGGCCAAAGCACGTAAACAGAACAGACAATCAGACCGGAGTTATCAAGGAGCAGCTACCCCAGAATCTATAACATGTACACCATAAACCGTGATCAATACACGTCAATTCCAGACAACTGCAAAATAAAAGATAAAACCTAGAGGCAAAGCAGGAGACAAAATCACATCTCCGTAAATCATGATCCAGGAACCTTGTGCCAGAGAACAACCAGAAGGATAAGAATTGTCAACTAAGCTCCGAAAACTCGAGGTACTGGATCATACAATCCTAATCCGTAAACATGAACCACCCACTGCATAAAACTCCCCCACAACCCAAACGAAGTAACCCTCCACAATAGAGAGTGGGCTATGAAATGTGGGCATTTCCCCCGTAGGACCTACACCATGAAAAATCCAACTAGGCTTGAGCACAGCCCGGTAGAAGCGAAAAACAGAGAGACCCTCCTGACCAGTAAAGGGCCAAACATCTTCTCCAAGCCTGAACAGAAGAAAGGGAACTCCACGCTGAAGAAGAAGCTACAAAAAACTAAATGCTAAGGACCAACCACTAGCCTCTAGACCCTAGGCCCTAGAGCCACCACATAATCCGAGAAATCCTGGAATCTAATCGACTAATCATGACAGACTAGGACATGAAATCCAGCCAGAGCGCCCTGAACACTGAATCATCGAGAACAAACCGTAACTCAAGAAGAGTAAACCATAAGAATAAACCCTAGACCCTAAGCCATCAACCTTTAGATCAAACCCTGATCCATGATAAAAGGACTGAGAACCGTGACCCCTGAACCTTGAAAACGGGGTCTAACAAGTAAATCCTAAAAGTAAAACCTAGACAGTAAGAAATAGCCCCTGACAGATCAGCCATGACCATAAGTCCTCCCACCTGAGCCCTGGATCCTAGAAAATAAACCCTAAACCCTGAATCCTAAACCCTGAAGCCTGAACCCTACACCCTAAACCAGAACCTGAACCCTGAACCCTAAGTCCTGAACCCTAAACCCTAAACCATAACCCTAAACCCTAAACCCTGAACGAAGAAACCTGAACCCCTAAACCATAAACCCTGAACCCTAAGTCCTGAAACCTAAACCCTAAACCCTGAACCCTAAACCACATCCTAAACCTAAACCCCGAATTCTAACCCCCAAACCCCCTGACGATATGGTCCAGTGGCCCTTTCGAAACACAAAAGCAAAATTCACTTAACTCTAACGTCCCACCTCTATCTTATGAATGCTACGAGTTCCTTCGTCGTTACATGGTCCATTATCCTGTTCCTTCTTTCTGCCCCCCTTGCACGCGCCCCGGAGCTCCTCGTCCCTTGATCCCCTCTCAGACTGCTTACCTGTTTTATCTTCTTAAGCCGCCCCCTTATCCGCGTAACCGTGCTGGCTCCTTGCTCTTTGGTTCTGATCTGTAACTAAGACACTCCTTTAAACACACCTCTTCCCCCCCTAACGTCATCCTACTCATTTTCTCTTCCATGATTCCTCTGCCTGGCGACGGAAGGATTTCGTCTGACCTTTACGGTTTGAATGGAGTTTCTGCTGCTTGTCCTTTCCTCCTTCCCCAGTCATACGAGATTCGTTCACGGTACGCCTTCCTTGCCCTATCCCCCTGACCCAGCTGCGGGTTGTCTTAGTTTCGGGATGCTTGTTACTTCTCGGTTCTGCCTGGTGACTAACGTAGGGTCTGTCTATCTCTCAGACGTTATTCTGGATTGAGCGCTGGGGCCCCCCACCTCCCCCCCTTGCCCTGTTTGGATCCTCCGACTACTCCTAATCCTCCTGTAACTCACCTTCTCTTGACTGGTCGTTTCTTTCGGGACTGGCTTCAGAAGTTGCGTCATCTCTGTGGACGAGGGGTGTAGGAACATCATATCCGGCCCACCTCGGAGTCTCGCTGTATCTGCCTTCTTTTCCCTGGATCTTCTGCTCCTGGAGCCTGCCTATGATCATCGGCTTAGTTGAGTTCCTTTGGTTCATACCTTATCCCAACCTTATCCCTCAGACTCAATACCCTCGGCCTCTTATGAGTCCCTTTTATATAAATACGATAATAACCATAGGCCGAAGCAACCAACATTACTGCTACGGCCACACCCCCCACTGCTGCTCCTATGTCTTGTATGTTCCCTGCTCCGTTATCCCCCCTTGAAGATGAATTGGAGGCTCCTGCTGGTTGAACCTCTAACTCACTCTGACCCTCCGTGTTCGGCCTGGCCGCAGGGGGGGCGGGGTCTCCTTCCCTGGTTATTCCTTGTTCTACCCTGACTGCTGCCGATGCTAGTTCCGGCTGTGTTGTTCCGGCGGCTATAGAGGCGGTGGTTCCCTGTCGCTGGAGGCCTGGCCCTGCACGAACGAGTTGCTGATCTCCGTTGTGTCTGGTCCGGTTGCTGACCTTTCCTCCTTGGTCCTCTGCTCCTGAGCTGTTTTGTTCCTTAGCTGCCCGGTGCTGATCTCCTGACATCTGATTTTTCTCCGCCTCCTGCTCCTTCAGTCGACCGAGCGGGGCCGAGCCACCCGCTGTTTCGGTTGGTTCCGCTTTGTGGTGGATCTGGGGGATCTTTTCACGCACGGTCATCTCCTCCTCCATCTGATGATATAGACTCCCCTCACATGTCGGGCTGCATGGTTTTATGGCACAGGACGGGTCCGTTCTCCTGCTAGCTTGACAAAAGAGGCCCTCCGTGGGTTCGAGTCTCAGCATTGTCCCTAAAATCTCGTCTAAACCCGTGGTGGGACATTCTGGACAAAGGTCCTTCAGTGCCATACTGACACTTATTACGAGACTCAGGGCTTCGCTAGGACATTTGTCGAAACTGTTCCCCGCTCCACATTGACTCTGTTGGTGAGAGTGAGTTCTGATTCTCCCTGGTCCTTCCCTCTCGAGGCTATACTTTGACTTTAGAAACTTCGGTTTTAGACTATCACATTTGCTCTTCAGATGCTCGATATTTCCCTTTAGTCGGTTGTCGTCTCCCCATATCCATGAGATGATACATGCAACCAAACCTAACATTTTCTGACAAGATCCATTACTGTTACATTCCGTATACGCGTCTCTTCCTATGACTGCATGCCATAATCTCGTCTCGGTTGGTGATAAGTACTTATCCTCCTTTCCATTGTTTACTTTATTGCTTGCTCTGCTAAGACACCAATTTATTACCTCATCCACCAGAGCCCCCCACGTCACTATCCCTCCCTTGTCTTTACGTTTTAGTCCCTTCAGTTGGGTTCCCGTCTCCTTTAATAGGAACTTCCCTCCTTGACTCTGTAAAGTCTCCATCCATGTCTGTAGTCCTTGGGCCGGGCGGTCTCTGTTGGGTCTTCCGTCTCGAGGGACGAAAAAACAGAATTTCCCCTGGGACTCAGGGGTGCAGTTGCCTGAATGGACCCTTTCTCTCGATTCCCCTTTCCACTCTAACATCTTTCTTAATCTGGTTTACGGCCCGAGGGTCCTCACGCCTACTGGGGATTCGTCCTCCTTCGATTATGATTTCGACTGAGATTCTTGCGTCTGTTGCTTATTCTCTCCCCTTTCGTCTCTCTCTATCTATTGGATAGACGAAGTCATATCAGCAAGCCTGTCTTTTCAGATCCTATCTTATCGATTTTTAGACCCTTGTCTCTTCCCTCAGCTTAACGAGAGTTGGCACTTCGCATGGGGCTGCCTATGGACCCCTATTCTACGGTTTGCTCCTCCATACTCATTCATGTCTTAGGCCCTGCTACTCCCCCGATCGGTCACGTGTTCTCCCCGTTTATTCATCCCTGTGGGTTCTTCTCTCACCCAGGGGTGTGTTGGGGTTGGTGGGGGCCGTTTCGATGATTCTCTCTCTTCCCTCCCCCTGTTTACTTCGAACTCCCCTGACTTCCCCTCGGTTTCGTCCTCCCTGATTTATCCCTTGGGTCCTTTCAAGTAGATTTTGAGACCATAGTTGAGAATCTGACTTCCCTGAATTATCACACTTACCTTAGATCTGTTCCTGGCTAAGGGACCTAGAGTTCGGTCATCCTCCTGCTTTCAGCTTTCCTTGTCGCGGGATTTCCCCCCCGATCCCATTTGGAACGCTTTAGTTGGATCCTTGAGTCATAAACGGAAGCTCCTCCTCGATCTCCTGCTCGATGTCTTGGGGTCTAATTCCCCTAGTCCGTCCCTGGGACCCTCATCCTCCCCATTCCCCCCCCCCTCTTCCTTCTCCTGTAACTTCTATCCTTCATCGTTGATTTCCCCTCGACGCCACCCTGTTCTCTACGGTTTCTCTTTCCCTCCGGACTTCTTACCTGCCCCTGTCCCTCGGTTGGTGTTTTTCGATTACCTCGTGGTACCTCCTCTTCGGCTGTGTTGATAAGAGATTTCCCTTGACTGGTCGGTTCCTACGTGCTCTCAGCTGGGGTTTTCTCTGTTAGCCCACTCCTTTCCTACCTTCCCCCCTTTGAGTTAAACTCCTGTCGGGATTGAACGGGTGGTAAATACAGAGTGGGGAATCGGATACTTCTGCTGTTCCTACACTTCCGTTGACGTTCTTCGGCCCTGGAAAATTTGAGTGAGACTAGCTCTTAACCATTCTATCCTTTACTCCTTGGGGACTATCTCCTTCTAGTCTGAGGTCCTGATTTCCCCTTACCCCCTCATTCCTTGGGTGCCTCGGTCTTCCCCTTCAGTTTATGTCCGCTCCGACTGTTCGGAACCGGAAGCTGTTGTATTGTCTTCTGGCCGAGTTCTCTATTCGTCTGTTCGACCAATGACTGTCTCCGACTTCCTATTTTTTTTGGGCCTATTTGACGCAGGTTTCCTTTGACCTGAACTCTAGAAATTATCACGGTCCACTTCGTCCTCTTTATAAGGCTTGGGAATATTTGCTTGAAGTTCCTGGAGGCTATTTCCTGGTCTCCTGCTTCAGAGTCTGGGTGGATTGGATTGTCAGCCTCCTTTGGAGAATATTTTTTCTGATTTCCTGCTATTCTCCCTGGCGTGATCTACGATCGATCCTTTGCACATTTCCTAGGTTTGTGGCTGTCTTTTTGCTCTTAGGACCAGAGATTCTTCCTTCTATGTCTTTAGACGTTTCGCCCTATATTATACGACGATCTCCTTATTCCACCTTCTTTGTTCCCTTCCGACTTTCTTTGTCATTAGCTGCCTCGCGTCTGTTTATTCGTCCGAGGAAGGAGTGGTTCCCTTATTTCTCCTAGAGTTGCTCCCTTGGCCTCGACTATCTCTGCCCCGTCCTCTGCTGCTTTTTCTCGTCCTACGTCCTGTGACTTTTCTCTCTTGCTTCTATTTGTGGTTCTAGTAACTCTCCGTTACTTCTCTGATGGATTCGTTATTAGGCGAATCCCTGGTCATCTTAAATTTCTTATGGTCTATCTGTATCTGCCCTCATCTCTCTGGTTAGTTGTTGTTGTGATTGGTGTCTGCTTCCATTCGCGTTCCCTTCATATGTAGTCCTTCAGGCCTGTTTTATCTCCTACTGTCTGGGATTTTTTCCGTTTCCTGTTCCTTCGAATCCCTTCACGGTTCCGTGATTCCTGAATAAGCTAGTTTCTGACTTGTTCACTTTGGGGTTGTCTAGCTTGAAGCTTTATTGTTCTAAACTCGGTGGATTCTTCTCTTTCTATATTTGTGGATTATACTCGTCCTTGGATCTGCCTTTAGGCTCCCGCGGGAGTTGGTCGGGAAGGTGATTTGGCCACCTCTATTATTCACTTGTGTTTTGGGACCTGTTATCTACTCTGGGGTAGTACTGAACTTCAATTCCCGTTGAGGGTCCTCTTGACTGTTTTCATCATGCTCCTGCTCGGCTATGGTGGAAATTGGACTCCTGTTGCTTTTTTTCCCCCTCTCCTTGCCTACTTGAGTGATTTCATTCTATTTAGTATTCTTGTCCTCCCTGTTTTTTGGTCATTTTCGGTCCCTGATGTATTCCAGCCTTCCTTTGAACGGGGGGGGAATGGTTGGACTCAGATGTGAGTTTTTTTGGCTCCTTAGTAGTGGATGTTGTGGGTCCTGTGCTAGAGTTTTTTTTTTATTTAATCGATGGTGAGCCCTAATTTATTACCCTGAATATTAGCTTTTCTTGTGACGATTTGGTCTGGATATTCTTCGGCTCTGAGTTAACTCTTGGTCTTGGTTCGGGGTCCGCCTTATTATTTATCGAGAATACGTCAAAATATCTTGATGTTCTGTTGTTTATCTGTATACTTCGGACTCTTTGGTCAAGAGATTTGGCGAGGCTTAGGCGCTTGACTCTTGGGCACTGACGGTCCAGGTTTCGATCCTACTGTGGTTTCTTTTTGTGTTGGAGTAGTTCCTGATTTAGGCGATTTTGCATTAGGCGTGTGTGGATTCTGGAGTTGGTCTCCCTGGGGGGTTAATCCCCGCATATTTTTTCCGGTCTGGAAGTTCGTGTTCCGGTATTTTTCCTGGAGACTTCCCTTTGGAGAACGGGGGGAGGCTGCTGGGCGGGGAAATTTCTGAGAAGGCAGTTTGGAGTTGTTCTCCCTGGTCTATTCGGGAAGAGGAGGTTTTTCTCTTAAGTTAAAGCCTTGCTGGATATCTATATGTCTCGGATTGTATCGGCTAGTCAGAATTCAGACTTAATTTCACTTCTGAATAATTTCTACTTCTCTAATGCTCCTTGCCTCTTCAGGAGTTATGGATTGACGTGAGACTTGGTTGGAATTGGGTTAGGACTCGAGGAATATTTTAGTTGTTTTTTTGAGTTTGCTTGGGTGCTTTTGCTGTCTGGGGTTATTTAGTTCTTTGCTGACTAATGGGGGTATAGGGATTTCTGACGCTACTATTTTCCTAATTTTTATCGGTCGCTGGAAGCTCCTTTCTTCTCTGTTTGTTTTACGGATTTATAAATACTCTGGATAATTTGTCATCCTCTACGTCTATGAGTTGTTGAGATAATTTATCTCTGGGGAGCTTTCTGTCCTGAATGTCTCTTGGGTTGGCTTCTGGATAGTTGTTTGACTTGTTTGTCTCCTTACTCAGGCGTCACAGGGTGAGAATATTTCTCCCAGGGGAACGACTAGGGAGTGGCCTTGGGGGGATCTGGAGTTTCTGGGCTCCTTGGGAGGTAAACTTTGATCTGAACTGCATGTTGTCTTTAATCCCTGAAGCCCCTTTGTGATTCTTCTGGGTGTCGGTAAATATAGATGGTTTCTGGGATTTGTAGACCTGTTTCGGTAATTAAAATGCTACTTGTCCTAAGGATTTTGATACCTGATTAATTGAGATATGGTTCTTTTGGTGATTTTCCCTGGCTCTGAGTCTGGGGAAGATTGGATTATGTCTTCCTCTTTAGCTATTCAGAGGTTGCGTCTATATTTTTTATATTGTTGATTCTCTATATAATGACCTAGAGTGGTTCTCTTCGGGTGGTATGTCGGCTGTTGTGGTTTGGCCTCACTTTCTCTTAAGTGGGTGCCGGGGGAGCCGCTGACTGTCTGTTTTAGAAATGGTGGGGCTAATTTGTCCTCCGTCCCTTTCTCGGATATATTTTTTACTTGAGGATTTTATTATTTATTGGAGACTCTTGGTCGTTCATGGGGGGCCCAGATTGTTATGGTACGATTGTGCTGTGGGATTGAGGTTTTAAGGCCTGATTTGGTGGTTTATCGGCTGCCTGAGGTTGGAGGTATTTTCAACTTCGGTCATGAGAAATCATGTGACTGTTATTTATTATTCTTAAATAATAATTTGGAAGACAATTGGCTTGGGATTTTCTTGGGTCAGCCTTAGTTCTAAGATTTGGGAGTGGAGAGATATGATTGGATTTAGTTCATTCCTTTTTTTGGGGGTGTCTTGAGGGATTTATTGGTTGAAAACTTTTTCGGTTACAAGACGAGATAAAATAAAACAATTATTTCTATTTATTTTTATATCTTGGGGAAATTAATCCTCCTGAGTTGCTGGATTTTGTTGGTTCTGTTAACTTGTACTGATTACTCTGCGCGTGTTGTTCTGGACCCTCTCCTTCCTTCGGTCCCTTTAGTAAAGTATGGGGTTTTTATCTGTCTCCTGCAACTTAGGGGCGCCAGTTTGGGAGGCTTTAATGACACTACTGCCTGTCGTCTGGTCATGTCTTACGATTTTGTAATGATTTAGATGGACTCACACATATATAAAATAATCTGCCTGGATTATAGAGATACTACTGGCTCTTATTCTTGAGAAGGTTCCCTATATTTTTGAGGTCAGCAGACTATTCTGAGAGTCGAGTAGAGATTTTTCCTTTTGGATTCTCTTTATGGACTGGAAATGTGACTGTCTGGTTTCGTTATCTTTGAGTGAGAGGGGGGGGTTTGACCCTTCTTGCCTTCTCTGTTAAAGAGAGACTCTTTCTTGAAAGAAAGGCTTAAACCAACTTGTTTGGCTTCCAGATTCATCCTCAGCCTGGTGTTCAGAAATATTATATATATTCTTATTCTTACGACTTCCGCCAGACGATTTGGTGCTTGGGGTGTGTTGTTATGGATCCAGTCTAAGTTTTGTATCAGGGGACGCTCTTTTTCTGTTTGGTTGAGGAAGGCTGGGTTGGGGTGTACTGTTTTTATCCAGGTTGGAGTTTAGTAACGTAATTCGTCTTGTCAATATTTCCTCCTCTTGCCTGAGAGTACTCAGTGATTTTAGTCAACATAAAGGGGAAACTCCTGCTTTGGATTTGGTGTCATTCAATTGGTAATCTTTACTTCCTTTTTTAGAAAATTCTACTGAGGCGGGAGAAATAATTTGCTTAGCTAAATATACAATAGGACGCAAGATTTGTAACCTTCCTCTGTTTTGGTTTTAAAGAGAACTAAAGATACCTTTCAGACTGTCTCCATTAATAGATAAACACTTAGTCATTCCATTACTTAACTTTTGTTTAATGTAAACATAAAAGGAACAAGATTGCCGCGTCGAAAGTTTCTCAATACAATGATTTTCTAAAGAATGATCTTTTTTGAGTAATTATAGAGTGAGAATGAGTCCTGAAAACATGAATTGTATGGGGGAATACTGTTTTGCTGATTCCTTCTTACTGGAGTTTTGAATAGTTAGAAACAATGATCCGGAAGTTGCTTCCTTCTTGAGGTGTTCTTCTGCCTTTCCCGTTTTCCTGGGGGAGAGAGGACATGGGGTTAATATTAAACAGGGATTGATCATCCTATGATCAAGTTTTTGTTATAAGCGGGTCCATAAATTACAGACTTTATGGGATCCTATTACTTCCAGATAAATCACCATCATTAGATTTAGAAATTTTGGAATTTAGTCTTCCTTCTGATCCTCCTTTTTTCAGATATTCAATTGCATTCATCCGGAGGGATTTTCTCCGTTAGTTCCCCTGTTGGATGTTTTCTGCCTTGGGGGTACAGCAGGTTCGACAAGATTGTTAAAACATTGTTGTGTGACAGATCCTTTAGACATCATGTATAAGGAGGTTATTGATCTGTTATACCCAGAGACTCCTTTTTTCAAAG
Source organism: Plasmodium inui San Antonio 1 (assembly GCF_000524495.1). Taxonomy (NCBI): domain Eukaryota; phylum Apicomplexa; class Aconoidasida; order Haemosporida; family Plasmodiidae; genus Plasmodium; species Plasmodium inui. Next base: position 10,009 of record NW_008481975.1, read on the forward strand.
AAACATCGAAAAAT
>NW_008481975.1:10996-13032 GCF_000524495.1 Plasmodium inui San Antonio 1
TAAGTAGAATGACATGTTCAGGACTTATATCAACCCCTTTTCCTACCTACAATATATTTTCGCAGTCATTTCGGTGTTCCAAAGCTTGAAAAATACCAGAGATAAACGCTTCAGCAAATATTTCTTGGTCCATTCGATGCGAGGACCTTCTTTAAAATAAATTCTTCACGAAGGCGGCATATACATTATATTACCATTCATCCTTTCGCTGAGGCTTACATCTTGTACCTATACAAATGCAACTTTTATTTATGCATTCCAATTAAGACCAGATGAAACTCCTTATTCATTATGCATCGTAACTCCCAAACGCGAGAAGCTATTCTTCTGTTATATCATCCTTCTTCTTTTGCTGACGGATAGTCAAACGGATGTAGAGAGCCTTTAATCTAAATCTGGAATATTTAAAACAATATATTAATTATATGCACTACTAATAGGTGCTATTGCAGAACCAAAGGAACGACTGTTTCGATCAGATTCTATTATCCTGGACAGTTTGGATTTCTTCTCTTTCTTTTTTTCTTCATGATGTAAACATCCTATAGCTTTGGTTTAGGGAACAGATGATGACGCCATATATGTTCCTTCCTTCTTCTCTTTTTTTTTTTTTCGTCTTTTCCTTTAATACAATAATCGGGACTGTAATGCCGTCTTCTTCATTACTGGGTTGTTATTTGTTAAGAATCCTCTGGTGATTTCCCTCCAGGTAAAAATCTGCCATTGCGGCGGTTCAGAATAAAATATATACGAATAATAAAACCATCAAGGCCATTTATACGAGTTTAGGAGATATTACATACACAGTATGGTAAATTTAACCAAAGAAGATGAAGCATACTATCATTATTGTTCTCTGAATTCAGCGCTGTATGGCTCATTTATTTGTGTATATTGATTCCGCCTGTCTTATCCGCTTCATCTTTACTTCAAACTTCAAGGAATCCTCACTTGTATTACACAGCTTCAAAACATCACTTCCATTTTAATCAGCTGTTTTATAAGCGCAATAAAACATATCACCATGTAAAGAAATTAATTTTTCAAATCCTTACCACAATTAAGGGGTAAAATACAAAATCCCCCCTCAGAAAGTTCAAAAGAGATAATCGTAGAATTTTATTCGTAGCAGGCTATGTATATCATGTACGTATAAATGCTTCAGAAGAAAGGAGAAAAAATTATTACACTTTAGATCATCGGATGATAAGTCTCATATCACGATTTAAGAAAACCAGAATTGACCAACTTTACACATCAATTTAATTCCCTGTTGTGTTCAAACTTCGTGCAGGTCATATATTTCTTCTTCAATATAAGAATACTTTCTCATGTCACAAGGTACAGTCACCATGGCTACGGGGCCTCTATCAATGTTGACACGCTGCTGTATAATGAACTTTGCCCGTTTTTTCAATAAAGCTGGAGCTAATCAAATATATGCATATATAAGCAGATACATACAAGAATAATTCCGCTTTTTCGTGTTAACAGCTTATATATGTATATATATGCGTACATGCTGCTTAGCCTGTCTCCCGCAACCATCATCCGTCTGATTCCACGATCAAGTGGCCTGACTTCAATACACATTTATTTAACTCACTTCCCTCCTTACTAAGTGACTTATTTATAAATATGGTAAACGCTTGTTTGGCCAAATTTATGAAAGGGTTAGGTTTCAACTGTGGCAGATGATCCATTATGACTACTAGAACAACAGCCTCTTGTGATACTCCTACATAGTTCCCATTGCTGTTTGAATAGTATGATTGCTGTCTGCCATTTGCCCCTCCTAAATGTGTGCCTCCACGCTATACAGACCTGTTAATCTTCCCAAATAATATGATAAATAGTCCTTCAACGTGTGCATCCCCTTTTTTGCATCCTGGTCCAAATTTATCCTTCTCTCAAGCACGGCCATTCTGAATAAATTATTATTCACCGAATTCATTATTTCATTTATATGTTCTTCTTTAAAGCTGTGGAGAACGATGTAGGATTCTACACTTAACTGAGGGTGGGTCGTACCAGTT
>NW_008481976.1:0-764 GCF_000524495.1 Plasmodium inui San Antonio 1
AGTCACTGCAGACTAGTTCGTACGCCGAATTTAATAAATAAGCTTCAATTTTCAAGTGATTTCCGACAGGAATCAGGAGCTATAACATAGGGAAAGATAAAAGATACTTACGACTAGAAGAAGAAGGAGAAATATGAGGATAAATCCATCTGAGCAGGTGAAACATTGAGAAGGAGTTCCGATTTGAGTAACAACATCTACCTGGGATCTATGAGAACAAAATATGCTGTTCTGCAATTGTTGAAAGAGATAAATCAGTGCTGTAAGAAAGCAGCTTTACAAATTTTATCGATAAATGTATAACTTGAAAAGACTTCTCAACATGAAGAAGAGGTTGTTCGTAAGGCAAATTCCTGGTACATGCAAGGTGTCTATATTCTTTCACATTCTAAATAGATTATTACACAGAACAATGACCGTAATACTGCGCATAAGAGATATCTTTTTCTCATGTCTCTTCCTATCATAAGTATATATGGCATTTAATGTGATAGGTAGACATGTATGGGGTGCCATTTAGTTTCCGTATAGTCTTTATTCAATAATGAAAGGAATCAGATGTAACATGGTATCTTCTAACAGTCCTGAACTGTCCTATCGTGTGTATAGTTCCTTTATGAAGGATTCTTTTTTGGATAGCTAGAGTCAGAACCTTCCATAAATGGCTGTTTACTGTATTATTAATTCTATAATCATGCCAAATGCACCCGGATAAATATAATATTCCCGAGGTACGAGGAATATGAAGAATGTGAATCTGCTTC
>NW_008481976.1:1744-3701 GCF_000524495.1 Plasmodium inui San Antonio 1
GTGTAGAGGCACCCAATTGCAGTGGGTACTTTGAGAGGGTGCTGCTTTATGTGAATAATATGAATAAATAATATAAATCCAGTGTAATTCTAGCTATGTAGGAAGAGGAACAATTATGTTTCACCCGGAAAAATAGTAGTTGAAAACCATTTCATAGTAATGTTTTCATATAAATGGAATGAATTGCAAAGAAAAATTTCTTTAGATCAATTTTTACTAAAAATTATTCGTCGCTTCTACATTTTATTCTGCGCGTAATGCATTTTTTTTTTTTGATGCAATGGGCAGTAAATTAAAAATTGTGTTTTTAAATAAATGTAAGTTTTTTCTTACATTGAAATTATATATTTTTTTAAATACAGTTGACGTATATTTTGTAATGTTGCGGTATTAATAATTAATCATATATTTTCGATTCTTGCTGCATTATTTGCGTCGTGTGCGCTAGGTAGTACCTCTTTGCCAAAATTTGATTTATTTACGGAGCTGCCAAATCAATATTGTATGATGTAATTAACCCGATAATATATAAAATGTAGACAGCTCAGTATGTTCCCTGATGTGTTTTCTATTACGAGTATTTATACAGTAATGTACTGTGTTCTAATGCATGACATTATATTAGGAAATTCATTGTAATCTATCAAACCTAAGAATAGCTTAGGCAAGGTAACATTAATTATAAGTATAGTACGGCTGCGTGAATATATTATCAACTGCCAAAATATTGCAACAGAGAAATAATGTTATGTATATGGATGAACCAAGTTCTGTATGCATCACCGTTGGTAAAATTTGTCTTATATTTATAAGAGCTGTATTGGATACGCGCATTTATATGCACGTTTTTATTTTAGATTATATAGTACATAAATGGATGTATGATTAAGAGTCATAGTCAAGGGAACCTATGTGCCCCTCTGTTATCATATATGAACTGGGACAGGAGGTCAGTAACTAACACGAAGAACTGAAAATACTCTCGAAAGGATTACTAAAAAATCTAATATATTGCTACACAATATTTAAATTCTGAATTATTTGCTTTTTTGTAACTCTCTTTTGAAGTACTTTCTCTTCTATGTTTTCCGCTGTGACTGATCTAAGTATATATTGTCATATGTATTGGTTCACATCCAAGATAACTTACCACGTAATGGACGACTTAGCTATTTAGGGGACATCTCGATTTTTATAACTCTAGGCATACATACTGCTGCATATGTGTATTGAAAGAATTCTTTATGTAATATTTATTGTTATGATGGCACTCCTCATGGTGATTACGTTTTCTGCAATGGTTTTGGATTACGTAATTTATATTTTAAACGTCTCTTTTGGATAGAGAAGTAATGAAACATTACAATTTTATAATGAATTCCCGACATTCTCACATTTATTTTAGACCTATCGGATCTGCGGAGAGCTAGGAAAGAACACATGAATAATGATATCGAGCCGTTCTCACGAAGAGACGGTGAACACAGTATCCGTACTCAGGGAAAGAGGTAAAAATAAAGGGAATTCATTACTAAGAAGACGCAATTCAACGTGGTTAAAATATTTTCTAACCGGGTAGTTTAGCTGTTCTTCCCAATGGAAAAACCATTGTAGAAGGGTTCCCTCTATCCATTCGTTATGCATGTTTTAAACGTTCTACAGTTATATGTGCAGGATCTCATATAGTCTACTGCTTCTACGATTTTGGATTACGTAGAAATATGTTCCACTTTACCCTTACGACTGGGAAGATGCCTAAAATAAGCAGACGATATAATGCTTAGAAGATCGCATTATATTTTGAAGGAGTTTTATTTTTTCTTTACTCTAAGAAGGTGTCCCAGGAATTGATGTAAGAGTGTGAATATTCTTGTCTATTATTTATTTTACGATGGAGATATGGACGTCACTATATTTCCTATAAAGATAAAATATGACGCTGAAGTAAAAGATTCCA
>NW_008481976.1:3711-5346 GCF_000524495.1 Plasmodium inui San Antonio 1
TATATGTCACTGCTGACGGTACGGAACAGCTCAATTTTACAATTTATTTCTTTCTTGGTAATGATTCCATGAGTAGGACAAGAATATTTTATATGTTCTTTACGGCATTTATCAGTAAAATTCATTACGTAATTCCTATTTCTATAAATTTATCATTTCTTATGCTTCATATTTCTAGCGTTTTTAAATTATTCTGTACAAATAAAAATAAGTCACTTCAAAATTTAAGAATTAAACAAACAGGAAAATAACAAATGAATTAATTTTCTAAATCTTATATGATAACGTGAATTATTGACCGTTAAAATCTCCCCCTTATAATTTCACCAGATATTCATAATTCCGTATCAATTAATTTCTTCCTAGAGTATGAATAAGTGTACTCTTCCGCTGTTCATTTTTAATATAATTGAAAAGGAAATGTATAATATTAGACTAGTTTGTCGGAATAATATGATTAAGGATAAATATAAATAATTTTATTCCTCTCATCAGAAATAAAGAATTGTGTTATCATGATCACAGGCCTATAATAGTGCGCGTGTATACGGGAGTTTACATAAGTATTTGTTCTAGCGTCCGGATGGTCCACATAAAGATCTCATTGCCCTCAGTGAAAGATGGACGCGTTCCACTTGTTCTTAATAAATATCTTGTATCCCTAAAATGCAACATTTATTTATTTTCTTTGTTTTTAATCATAATTGCATATATATTACTTGACGCATTCTAGCCAGATGGTGTATTTTATTTGTATAACATGAGTGTAAGGGAAATACTCCTTTCTGTAGACGGTAAATAAATACTCAGCGAATATTATCTCATTCTACAGAACAAGGGAAAAATTATGCGCTGTTCCTCCTTATTTAGTTCTATATCAGCATAATTTTGTACATGTGAAGGTGCAGACAATATGGCAATTATTTCGTCCCAGTAGAAATCTGGAAACAAGAAAAGTTTAACTCTCCCAGTAGTACACTCCTCATCGCGCGACACCTGTGTACATTGAATCTCATGTAATTAATAACTCAGCTATATAAAGAAAAAATGAATATCGAACACGTCGTTGTACGAAGGTATATGAAAGTAAACTTGAAGAATTTATTTTCTGTGACAAAATAATTTCATATATCCATTGAGGATATAGCAGGAATTTATGCATTGTACGAAAACACTCTTCCTATGATAAGAAAGGCATCTGCACTCTTATCTTACATTGATCTCATCGAAATTATACATTGATCCATTATCGCAATACTAAAACATGCACCTTGGTATTTATCATTTACTTAATTCCTATAGAAAAGAACCTATGATAAGAAGGCAATTCATTGAGAAAACGATGAAGAATAAGTGTTATATCTTCTACGGTATAACATTCTTAGACCGCTGCTATTGATATAGCCTTACCTTTCCTTCCCTCAATTGGGTTATTTTATTACACTATAAAATGGGGAATTAAATATCTTCCTAAATAGCATTGTGTGAAATGAATTGAATCTGTTTGTTAAGATGTTTTGATATGACAAAGCTATTCATTCCTTTTCGGTTAAGAGGAAACTACATCTACACTTCTGAACCTATGAGTTTCATTTTCCAGAATCATCAACAGGTAACCATCTTTCCAATCGTGGA
>NW_008481976.1:6344-13385 GCF_000524495.1 Plasmodium inui San Antonio 1
AGGTACTAATATATTTATAGAAATATATAAAGTTACTTACTCATATATGTAAAAAGAATACCCGGCTTGTGGGATATAATTAATTATTGAACCCATCCCCTTTGGTTCTTTTGATTCTCCTTAGAATAAATAACGGATATGTTGTTATTATAAATTTAATTTTTTCGAATAGTTGTAACTTCTGAATATTTAATATTCAATTACGGAGACTTTTCGTAGAGTGGACAAAATTAGAACATCTTAATCTTCTACAGACTTCAACAACAAATAAACTGAGGGAGTTGCATAAATTTAGATTGTGATAGATCTTAGAGTAGTTCAGAATTAAATAAAGAATCATTTCTCGCAGTAGGAAAAACCTGTTTCCTATAAGATGTTATTAATTCCCAATGGTTTGCCACTTTTAAGACCATATAGAGGCGAGGCTATTTACTGTTTTCTTCCCTTCTCTGTTGAAATTGTAACAGTAGTAATAAGATATACTACAACCGATACTTCATGCAGAGGGTAGGAGACTGCAGTATTGAATTATGAATAAAAACTACTAATAACAGATATGCCTAGATATAGCGACGTTTTCCATTTTGCATATCGTTAATTATAGTAAATTAGGGAGGAACATACAGCATTCTTCCTTTGGAAGCTGTAAGCGAACTCACATTTTCGGTGTAAACTAATGATGAATGAATTTCGAGAGTCCTAAGGGAGATAATAGCTGAGAGAATAAACATAATTTAGATACCTGTATACATTTCTATCATTTATGGATAACAGCCTATTTGTTCTTGAGCTGTTTACACCTTTGTAGAGAACATATATATACCCATGAATATGAATACATATATTTATGCTTCTTCCCCTTTATATGTCGGATTAGTTAATATTTCATAGAAATAGGAAGTGCTAACATCGTGAATTCTCATGCCCATCTGCTGTCTTACAGAGGAGAGCTTCCGAATAACAGAACGAAAAGGAAAAATAATAGTACTAATGGTACAACTTCTTACGGAGAAGGAGGAATTACTTAACATTATATGCAGATTTCAGTTAGAAGATTATTCATTTGGCATAAGAATTTACTCCTTAGAATTACATGATTGCTCATGACCTTTCTTCCTTATGCATATATGAAGGGAGTAATGGATTGCTGAATTCGGACTGGTATAATATTGGTTCTAATTTTATCTTGAACTTTAATAGTATGTTTCATACAATTGAAAGGGCTCCTATAGCGTCTAAATACGTTCATGCCACTCTGTGGAAACTGCTATAGCTGCAACAGAATAGAAATATTCAATTCTAATAGGGACACCGTGATATGCTGGGTGGTCGTGTTTATATTCCTTCCTTCATAGTTACGTTATTTCTTTGAATGTGTTCTCATGCTCCATCCCTTCTGTGAGTGTGCTCCTTGATGTTCTGATATTTTCACCAGTAGCCCCCTGCACGTTGCACTGTCCCTGTGTATGTTTTCTTCCCGTTTCTACATTTTTATAAGTATCTTAATTCATATCGCAGCTCCCTTGCATATCAGTTCCCATGCCCCATAGTACCTGTGGATTCGCCTTGGTGTTGTATCATCCCCATGAGTCTGTTTTATCATGTTTCTGGACTTTTATGAGAGTATTCTTTCATGGCACCCTTTCCCTAGATATGCCAGTTCATGTGGCCTAATTTCCCAAAGGTGGCTTCACGTCGCGTGATTTTGCAAAAGTCATTGCACGTGGCCGAATTTCGGGAATTCGGTTTCACGTGGGGTAATTCCTCCAAAATAGGTTCATGTTGCGTACTTTTGCCAACGTAGTCTCATGTGGCCTAATCTTGCCAACGTGGTTTCAGGTGACGTAATTTTTTGCGGACGCGCCTTCATGGGTTATACCGGTCCCACGCGCGGTTCGCTCCTGGTCTTTATTATATATATTTCTCTACTTAACCCTTTCATGAGGATACACTTCTTTGCGGCATTTCTTTGACGAAAATTCCTTGGATGGTTCCGTTATAATGACATCTTTCGCAGCACCTCTATGAGGATACCAGTTCCCCTGGCATTCCTATGAATATGCCTTTCTCTGCTGTATTTTTATCACCATTCTTTGTGTGTAGTTTTTCCATCAGGTTGCATATCTTGTCCTTCATTGTTATAGTGTTGTCCTTCCGGATCATTGTGCTCCTGTGGTGTCACGTCACTTTGATGTGTACTGCTCTTTCGCGGCACTCTGATACTTTTCCTGTGTGTTGCACTCTTCTAAGGATTCTTATATTTCGCATGTCACTGTAATAATGATTCTTTGGGTTAAATTTCTGTATAGCTACAGCCCTGTTGTTCTGTCAATATGAAGATTTTTCTGTGTGTGGCATCCTCCTCAGGATGATATTTCTTGTTGCATTATTATGAAGTTCTCTTCTCTGATGTTGTGTTATTGTGAGGTATCTTCTTTGTGGGGCATCCATCCTCCTATGAGTTATTTTACGGCGTCCTACTCTTAATATATCCTTTGGCTCGCCATTTTTATAGAGACTTTTTCCTTTGTCGTGTCACTATTAAGATTCTTCTCGTTGTTGCAGTTCCTTTCTGACGACAGTCCTGCTCCGGGGTGTCTTGATGACTTTCCCCGGGCCATGTGATTATGAGAATTTCTTCTGGCGTGGCATTCTCACGAAGATTCTTTCTACCTCGTTATATGGATGATATTCTTCTGTTGGACTCGTTTATAAAAATGCCTTTTCTTTTTATCATGTTATTGCGATGGAATTTCCTCGCCAGGCATTTGTTTTATGAAGATATTTCTGCTGTGCGGCATCCCTTATAATCTTATTTTCTGGCTGTAGCTTTAATATATGGTTCTGTATCATCTCTTCTATATGGAGGGCTGTTCCTGGCGCCGCATCGTGAAGATATCCATTTATTTGTCATGTTTTCTACGACGATCTACTCTCTCTGCTGCATTTTGAAGATATCCTCTCGGGGATCACTTCCTTTATGAATATTGTGGTTTCCCTCGGCATGGTTAAGGTCCTGTTGCTTCGTTTAGTTCTTTTATGAAGATTATTTTTTCTCCTGGGATCTCCCCGACCTTTCTCAGTTTCGTCCCCTTGAAGATGTTTCTTCGCATGGATTATTGTGAAAATATTCCTTCACGTTACATCATTGTGAAGATGCCCCCCTGGCTGCCTCCTTCTGGATAAGCCGTACTGTATATCATTGTTTTGTATTAGAGATTCCCCTTCCTTAACATTCTGATGGACTTATTTTTCTTCTCTCTATCTGAAGCCATTATGAAGATATCTCCTTCTTTTGGCTATTTAGGAAGATGGCCACGTATGTGAAGTATAAATAGCATGACCATACTGATGTGGTAGCATTACTAAACGTGAATAATCTATCGATGTGTGAAGGTGCACTCTTATCCCTGGTGTATTACTGCTTTAAAAGTCATGATGTGCATGGAATACTATTATGTGAAAAATACTGTTACCTGGGTACCATTGTTAATTGAAAACAGGAGTTGGGTCAAGAGTATGGATTCCCTAGTATCTTATTGTAGGAAAGCTATTGACGTGTTTATAGTACTTATATGCCGAGAGAATTGACATGTTCATTGTCTCGTTATTTCAAGAGCAAAAGGCATATTCGTGTATTCTTCGCAAAATATTGGTGTGCGCTTCTGACGCTGTTGCTGCTCCTGGATCCATGTCTACTATTGTTATATGAAGTGCATGAGTAATCTACAGCAGTGGCTTAAACCGTACTAAGGTTTCTGGATTCTCAATGGTCCACATTCCTGAGATTTTCATGGTATTGTCCTATGGAAGTGCTAGTAGCATAATTATTTGAATGACCTCTAGTGCTATCATACTAAGCTACACCTTTATTTGTTGTGTCATAATGTATATCACTATATTCAAAATAATATGTTATAGAACAGTGGCTGTGTGCCAAGAGTACCGTTACGTTAAGAATATTGTTATGTGGAAAATACTTCTATTCCAATGGTACAGTGTCTTAGTGAGTATTCATGGTTGGAAATGCCAATATAAAGGAACTACAGACGTATGTATCGTACTCCTATCTGAAGATAGGTGACGTGTTCGGTACGCCGCTATCTGGAGAATACCGAAGTTGAAACAATTGTATTAAATGATGTGGTCTTGTGATAGGATATATCTCGCGTAATCTCTTAATATTTGAGGAAAGCTGTTTTATGAAGAGTGAACAAGCTCTAGTATTATTCTTAGGTGAAGGAGACTTCTGTGTCCAATTTGCTAAGGTCTGAATTGCACTGTCAATTGAAGAAAACTATGGTTATGTGGGGGGTCATGTACCTTTATGAATAAGTCTATTCCTGGGTTATTATGATGTCAAGTGTCTTGATGTAAGTCTAATGACTTCATTGGAACACGTGCGGGATTCCGGAGCTCCCAGGCCCCTTATGTAATACTATTACTTAAAGAGTATTGCTACTCCGGGAGTATGATTATGTTAGGAGTACTTGTTTGTCTCCGCTATTGAGCTTCCAGGAGTGCTATTGTTCTACGGATACTATCTGATCTGAAGTTATGTGCGTCTATTAGTAGGACTATATCTGTGGTACTATCCTTTAGAGAGTATGCGTGTACAAGTAAAATGCTTATGTTAACAATACTCTCGGTTGGATAATACCTTCATTTGAAATGCACACTTGTATGGGAAATATCAATGACTTGAAGTATCATTCTGTGAAGAGTACATAGGTATATGCCATAATCATATTTCCAGAGTGTTAAAATGCTTGGTACCTTACTATTCGAAGGGTGACAAACTTATGACCGTACTTTGAAGTAATGTATGTTAAACTCGATATGATATATGGCATAATGTTCTATTATATGCAGAGAGTTACACCATAGAGGGTACGAGCGTTCCCTTAATAGTTTTATATGAAGCGTACTGTTGTGTAAACCGCATAGACCTCCTCAGTCTTTCAACTTTTGAAGATTATTACGGTTATGTACCGAATGCTGTAACTAGATGAGCATTCTTGTCTTTGAAGGGCCATTATGTAAGGGGGGGGTATTTAAGTTTAATGGTCCAATCATATGAAGTAAGGCATTGTACAACCTTTAAGAAATGTTAGGGACACCACTGTTTCGATAGTACAATGGTGCCAGGAGTACTACGATATAAACCTTACTTGTGTGTGTGAAATATTCATATTCCACGAGGGTCATTATTTGGAGAACACTATTCCGTCGAGTGTATGAATATGGCAACCGGACTATTGCGTGTACAGTACAGATGTGTATGGATTTGCAGTGATGATGATTACGGAAGTTGCTGTAGTAGCGTTGTGTGAATGTACTAATGGCTGAGCTGTGGTAATATCTGTTGTGCATTGTTTTCTTAATAGAATACCTCCGTAGGTAGTATGCATAATCGGAAACCATATTTAGTGAGTATACTGATGTGTGTAGTACAGTCATTTAGGGAGCACAATTTCGGGCAGATTATTGATGTGTTTGGAGCACAACTATTTGAAGAATCTGAACTTCAAACTCCAGGATTTCGGCTGCTATTATACAAAGGACACTACTGCTACGGACTGTTATCAGTTCTTGAAATATTATTATATTAACAGTGGTGAAAGGCGTGAAGCTCTATGACTTTAGCAGCACCGCTCTACCAAGTGTACCGAAGTCATTAAATTATGCCTGTGTCAGAATAAATTCTTAGCTTCGAGTGTTGCTAATCCCAGAGTACTATCATGTGAATAGTCTGGATGTCTGCCGAGTATACATATGGTAGGAATAACAATGTGGGGATGAATACTAATGTGGGCGCCGTACTATGATTTAAATAGTATTGAAATACAGGGGATACCATTATTTCAACCATGTATGTGTGTCTCAGGAATAGTATTATATGAATGAAATCATTGGATGAAGTTGACAGATATACGTGCTGTAGTTTTATATAAAGAGCACAACTGTATGAGATGGTGGAACATGCAAGAAGTGTCCATGGTTGTGAAGTAAAAGTCTGTACGAGCACTATTATTATATGGGCGTCGAGGGATTCTACAAGTATTGTACGAAAAGCTAAATCCTTTGGACCCAAGACACCACTCGAAACACGTTTATTTCCGGAGCACCAATATATCAGCGGACATTCAATCTGGCAAGCGTCAGTAAATGGAGAGTGATAATGTGTGGAGTCCAACAGCATCTTGGATGAAGTACCATATAAGATGTAGGGATGTGCTGGGGAAATGTTATCTGAACAGTACCCTTTTGCCTGGAGTCCCCTTATTTGAGGAACCCATCCGTGTAAGGGGTAGGAATATCGTGCGGTGTCACTGTATATGGAACATACCGAGGTGTTGGTAGTGCTTACATGTGGAGAGTACTTACACCGTCCTTGTATTAGTATTTGAAGAGAGCAAGTGCACTTGGAGTACAATTATTTGTACAATACAGGTGTGGATTTTCCTTGGTAGTGATGGGCGGGGTTATACGTGTACTATTATTATGTCAGGACTACAGTCGTCCATGTACTAGTGTATGTGAAGGATTCAAGGTTTATGCCTTCACTATATGAATAGGAGTGTTGTGTGAACCGCATGGATATTCCAGTATAACTATTGTCTGGAAACTGTGGATGTCTCTGGATCATCCATCCTGAGGAGTTTGGAGATCCGCATACTACTATTCTATAAAGGTACCAGTAGTGGAGCTATATGGATCACCTGGAGTGCTATTATACAAACGGAAGCATCATGTGTCAGGTGTTTTGCCTTTATGAGTAGGATTACCCTTGGAGTACGATTCTTTGATAGAGTACGTTAATACAGAAAGTATCGTCCTGTTTACATTAGTGTTGTGTGGATAATACTTCCATTTGAACAGGATATTCGCTGAAGGAGTACTTATGACTTGGAGTACTGTTATGGGGACACTATAGATGTATGTAAAATACTCATATCTAAAGATGCCTGATATGGTTGGTAGGACGACCTTTGATCAGTGGCAAAGTTAATCCCGTATTATTAAGTAAAGTAAAGAGAG
>NW_008481976.1:13395-17907 GCF_000524495.1 Plasmodium inui San Antonio 1
TACTCATATCTAAAGATGCCTGATATGGTTGGTAGGACGACCTTTGATCAGTGGCAAAGTTAATCCCGTATTATTAAGTAAAGTAAAGAGAGGTGCAGAATTCATGACTTCGCTCTGTGCCGTGTAAGGATGGCCAACCGTTACGCAACGTTTGTAAGTTGCCATAGTACCTCCGTATGGAGGGTACAGTTGTGTGGGACACATGAATGTGTGAATTGCACGATTACTTGAAGAACACTGATGTTATGTGCAGAATAGTTTTTCCTGATGAGTACAAATCTCCTTGGAATAGCATTATTTGAAGGCTTGTCATGTTGGTTTAATGGCTGGATGATATGACTTGGGCGATTCTGCAGATCCGACAGGTGGCCTCGAATCATATTGTCTAAACAGTATAGCTATGCCAGGGCCACTATAATGTTAAGCGTATTATAGTGTCAAGAATACTGATTTCCTAGGGGTGTCATTATTCGTAGGGTAATATTCTATGAAGTGCATGCATATTCTACAAGGGTAGATGACAAGGAAGTATACATGTGCCCCCATTTCCCCTCTTGACGAATGCGGAAATTCTCGTAGTACTGTTATATCAATGTATTAATGGTTGATCTATACTGATATCTGCAGAGTGTTGTTCTATTAGCAGGATAGTTGTATAAGGAGTACATATGATCTGCAGCGCTGTCTTGTGAGCGTACTGATGTCTCCCTAGTGTTGTGTCTTGGAATGGACAACTTTGCTACGACTCTGGATATCGAAAGACCAGAGTTATTGAAAAGCTTGGAACTTCATGGCCTACCGTTTAGTCTTCTATTATAGGAAAAGCACCATATTCCGGAATCCATACCACTCCCTGGAGTGTTATTATATTAACAGAGGTATAATGTGTGGGATTGCAAAATTAGGAGAATACATTCACAGAAAGTGTATACATGTGCGTGAAATAGTATTGGGTGAGAATTACTTATTCGCTCCCACTGGTAACATTCCCAGAGTACTATTATGTGAATAGTGGGGATGTTTGCGGAGTATTGATATATTAGCGATAACGTTGTAAAGTGAATACTACTGTACAAGGACTACTATGACTTAAAGTGTATGGACATGCAGGCCGTATCGTTATCTTTATCCGTTGTCCCTGGCAAGGATGGTAATCTATAAATGACACCATTGTAAGAGGTAGATGAATATACTGGGCGTATTATTATAGGAAAGGTATGATGATATAGACAGCACACATGTGTCTAAAATGTAAATACGAATAACGAATACAGATGTATCAGGAATAATATTGTATAGGTTTACCGGTTATTTAGTTATTGTAAGGAAAGGAAAATATTTTACAACTAACACAGAGCTTGTATCGCATTCATTTGAAAGAAATTATTGTGTCTGCACTCATATGATAGTAAAGAGCAAGGAAAATGAGAAGTGGCATTCTGTGGAGTGCAATGATATTCAAAATACAGTATTGTATGAGGGATACGGATATTCTCAGGAATTGTCCTTTGAAAGATAAGGATTCTCCTACAATATGGCCATCGAAAATGCAAAAATGTGTCAATTGCGGGCTATTTGTTCCAACTTTCGGTTCCTATTCTTTGAGCAACACCAGTCATTGATGAGTATAGATCTCTATGAAATAGTATTATGTGAAGAATTGAGGCCTACATTCTAAAGAAAAGAGGAAGCCATTAATCACCCGCAGGTGTAGGCGCTGTAGTTGTCTCGAATGTATTATTGCTAGAGTAGTACAGTAGAAGCAGAAATACTTGCATATGGACAATGCAAGGATTCTAGCGGAAATGTTTTTTGTAATGTACAGTGTCGCAGGAATGCTTTTATATGAAGGCCTCATAATATAGCGTTTTAGATACGACTAATTGGAGAACGTGAATAATTGAGGAATAATGATTTATGTGTAGTATTATTTAAGAAATATCGCTCCCCCCAGCACTACGGGCCTGTAGAATGTACGCTTAGCATACAGCCCTATTATATTGACCCTGCGTCTATACCTCCAGTATTATTTTGTGTACTGTATACATGTCTCCTGAATATTATTCTGCACGAGGTTCTTATTTTACAGTTTTTTTTATTTGTAGACTATTATTGGCTGAAGATAAAACATCTCGATGGGGAACCATGATATCAGGAACATAATCGTGCGGGTTCTATGACTATGACTGGAATACGTTTATATGGAAGAGTTAGGCCAACGGGTGTTATTATCTGAAGAATAGAATGAGGCGAAGAATATAAACTTCCTTGGGAGACTAATATATAAGGAATACATTTTTCCCGACCATTATTAACTATTTGAGAAGGGAACATTTCTCTAGAGTATAACTGAATAAACAGTAGGAAAATCCAGAGAGTCCCTATTGTGGAGTCCTCAAGATTTAGAGCAGGACACCCCAAAATTTAAAAAGAGATATTTACTAAGAGATAATAGAGTGGATGCAGCGATATTCTTGGAGAGGTTCCAATCACTAAGCGTTACACATATATAGAAAATAGGAGATGCCTGCGGTATATTTGTATTAACTCTAAGAATCGGCCTTACAACAACTGTTTAAAGAATAAGCCTGTGTCAAGGGTAATATTCTATGTAAAACAGTACTTTGTGAGGAGAGAAATTGTTTAAGATAATACAAAGGTTTAGGGAGTCGAATCCCATGAGGAGGATGGCAGTTGTAAAGATCATACAATTTCACCAATACATTGGCTTGTAAAATAATTCCATCCCAGGAATACTCATATACCAATCCTAAGGCTACTCATGCTGTATAAGAAACCGAGGGATACCATCACTAGAAGGGGTTTCAACATATCGAGGGTGCCTATATATAGGAAGCACTTCTTATAGGCAAAGTGACATTGTAAGTACAGTAATACGTCGTGAACTGTGATTATTCCTTCTCAATATTATTGTAATATAGTTTCAATAATTATCCGGGTACTATTAAGAAAAAATGATTACGGAAGATTTTCACACCTGCCTTAATCTGTAGTATTTTTCTCTTAAGAAGACTCGAAATCGATGCGGTACTATTAAAATATAACAATTATGTAAAATGAAAGATTAAACTTCTTATACCCTAGGGAGGAATAGGAAATTATAAAAGGAATACTACTATATAAAACGAGCGAAGGGGATAAAGTGAGCATAAGAATAAGAATACACATAAGATATTAAAGAATCATTAATCTAAAACGGGGGGAGGCAACCATATAGGAGCGGATGACTATAATAGAATGTATATACGAATACAACTGAAATATTTGAGAAAATTATCTACTTCAAAGAAGGGAAAGAGATATATGTAACCCCATATAAATACACAACAGACCAGTGGAGATATAAACATGACGATCAAAGTGGAAATGCCTAAGAGGAGAGGTACATATTTAATACATACAGAAGAGACAACACCAAAAGAGGGGGGACAGGGAAAGATGCTGAGGGGATGAAGATTATACACTACAACCAAAGCATCGAACCCAGAAGAACAGTAGGGGGGACAGACAAGGAATAATGTGAGCAGCAGATCTTTCCCTCTGACAAAATAGATATATGAAATAAGGGATTTCATGTTTTCTGACATAGGAAGAGAAGGATAGGGACAGATAATATCTTGAATCTGTGCTGAGTCCCTGAAGTATAATAAGTCGTACAATAACTTCCTTTTTGTCCGTATCTAAATCTATAGAGGATGCCATAACGGGCGTCTCCTTATTCACCACAGGAGCAAGTAGAATGTTAAGTGGTATTCATAACCTCTTTTATGCCTAAGGGAGTATAAGAATATACAATGCATACATTCCCTTATTGACATAAAGACATGTGCTATAAAGGAGGCTTACACCACCATAGAATTATGAGGTTCTTCTGAAAAATGAGAAGAAGTGAATAAATACATGATCATTTAGGCAGTGATATGGTTTCTATATCAGTTTTCAGTGTAATGCTATATGGATATCTAAGGCATAATCCAACACATCTCTCCCTTAATAATGAGTCCAGTAGTTTTATGAATCTATTGTGTGTTATTGCACCTGACTAATTAAGGGGGATGTCCAGAAATATTGGTAAGTTATTGTGGGGATCATTTGAATGAACAGACAACTCCTTATGTTTCGATACATTATCATAATATACATTTACCCACCACGTGGCAAAAGAAAAACTGTTTAAATAGCTGGATACAGAATGTTGTGACTTATAAGATATTTTCTTTACTATATAACATACCATGAGGGATGATATAGAAACAGCTGTCGTGACCTCCTAAGCAGTAGATAAGCAAGAGGATATAACATAGCGAGGAAAAATCATATCATGGTTAGCAATTTACTGATAGGAGATAGTGTATAATATAAAAGGGACAAACAGGCAATAAAATCGAGAATCCTACCAAAGGGGATGATGAGAAAAGGAATGTTCCCCCAACGAGGAAAAAATAAACACCTTGAAATGACCTTACGGTCACCTCGAGGGAGGAATGTATA
>NW_008481977.1:0-1598 GCF_000524495.1 Plasmodium inui San Antonio 1
GTATTTATAGGACGAAATAATAATTTCTCATTATTTAGTAATTATGTACGATAAGGAGATATAAATAAAAGGGAAGCCAACTCCATAATTATGTTGCGGATATATGGGCTGTCTGGGAATCGTACTTAAGGGAATCAACGGGATGAGCGATACATGTATCTTAAGTATTCATTAAGAGAATGTATTTAACCGTTACCTGTTTTTCTTTGTTTTCTTAAATTATAGTAAGTTGAAAGTATGAATATACAAAAAGGTGTGTAGAAATTTGCAGAAGTTTTAGTAAACGTGAAGGAACCCAAGTTTTATAGAAAGAATAGTAGGAATTGTATGAATAGCCATAAGTATATGAAGGAGTAAAATAAGAAGACTCCCCAAAAGAGTGTGGCCTTATTGTATTCCCTGTAATATATCTAGGAATGTCAACATAACCACACTGTGTGACCAATGAAGTAACCTAAGGTTTGTTCATGCAAGATAACAATTTGTTCTTAAGCGTATCACATTGTATATGCGGAAAGGGCATCTGTGATTGAAATAACTTTTGGAAATTTTATCATTATTCCTTATGATAGATTCCAGTCTGAACATTTATTGAGGATGCGGAGTGATTAGGTAACTTCTTCATATAAGTTTCCCTGAAATTGTAATATCACCACTGGGACCTCATTAAGGTAACCTTTGATCCATCGGGCGATCCTGAGATTTCAGATATCAGTCGATTCCTCATAATGATTCTTGTCTGAATTAAAATTCGATTTAAAATTTCTATAGATCCATAGACTGTGGAATGAGCAATTAGCGGCCTTGGATTCATTCTGTCTTTTGGAAATGTATATTATGAGAAATTCTGCGGAAACATGGAATCGTTTACATTTCATGTATGCAACCCATGTTAATATTTAGATGAAGCTACGTAAGCATCAAAATGATTATTGTCTGATACAGAATCCATGAATTTTCCGAGAGGTTTATCAGACGTCTATTCATTAATTCGCTTTACATAGGTTGTATAATATTCATTCAACCCAGTCATTACATTCCCGTTTAGAATGACATATTTGTGTGTAAAATAAGTGACACGAATGAGGGCTATGAAGAATATTGTGATAACTGTAAAGAACATGTCATTTATATTCATGCCAGATTTAAATACATTTGTCGGGATATATGAATGAAGTTCACAAAGCACATTTAACTCTATCAGTGAATGTATTTTTTATATATACCAACTTTAGTTAAGCTGCAACATGAACATACAAAATGTAGTACAAAGAAGAGGTTGTTAATAATATCCCTTATGACTAACTTTGTACTAGTATTCCTCAATAGCCCCGGACTAAATAGTTCCGTCATTTGTGTGAAATATAAAATGGCTTCACCCTTGTGTCCTGGGCGGTTTCCACGAAAGCATAATCGGAGGAATTATTAGGGTTTTTTTCTTTTCTTTCTTTTTTGCTTTCTTCTTATTTTTTCTATTTTCTTATAATTTTTCCTCTTGTTGTTTCTGTTAGTTTCTTCTTTTCTCTATTGTTAATCATTTTATTTTTTTCTTTTTTCTTTCTTTGTTTTTTTCTTTTTCTGATTTGTCTTTTCTTTTT
>NW_008481977.1:2928-4331 GCF_000524495.1 Plasmodium inui San Antonio 1
TTTTAAATAATGAAAAATTTAGAAAAAATTAATCCAAAGACAAGTTACACAGGGTTGATTGCAAATGTATTAGGAGAGGAGTCAGCTTTGAAATAGAACAATTAATATGAGAAATGCCACCATTGCATTAATAAGACATTTTAAGAAGAAACAAATAAACCTCTTCTTGCTACTTCGTCTAACTTGCCACTTCTGCTGTGGCCATCTGGCTGTGTGTGCGCACCAGTAAAGAGGTACCATAATGCAGAAAGATTCATAAAAGTCTAGTACATTTGTGTTTTTTCATTATTTTTTTTGAAAAGAAATTTCATTAAAATGAAAATACATCTCTGTTCGAATTACAAACTTCTATTTACGTTTTAGGCTTTTTCGAAATACGTCTCCAGCAGAAATAATGACACTACAGGCCCCTTTTTGGACAGATCCAACAAACATTTAAGACAATTGTTTAATCACGCACGAATATTTCACTGGTTCAATCAGCAATTATCAAAGGAGACTGAGGAGAAAAATAGAACGGAGGTTAACATGAAGGATGATATAAATTCGTATGTCCAAAGATTCGATTTGGTTCACGATACCGAACTTGATGAAGACTTCAGAAATCGTATTAAGAAGTCCTACTTAACATTTGATCAAAGAGAGTTATTTAGAAAGTGGCATGGGAGATATATGAAAAAAAGGCTAAGGGAACTTATAGCACCGGTGTGTTCCGGCATCCTTATTATGTAAGTTCCACTTCTCTGTTTAGGAGACGGGTCTATCTCGACTCCGTCTCTCTTGGGTTTCCCAGGCGGTTTACCTCTTATGCAGATGTTTAATAGAATTCTATGAGAAAAAATCTTGTAGAGATCAGTAATTCTTTATGAAAAATATTTCCGAGGGGGTAAAGGAAGAAATAAAGCAGTTTTGGTGGGTTCGCTGCATCAACATGATGCTCATCTGATTCCTGCTATTTTGCATATACTTTTAGACTGCAGGAAAACAGCATGGAATACTACCACACTCTTGCTTATTTTAGGAATAACATTCGACAAAATCATTCCATTTTGGTTTTCCTGTTGTTCTGCATTCTTTCCTGCATTTCCCGCTGCGTCTTATTTTCACAATAGTTGACTTTTTCATATAAAAATTTGCCCATGTGGTGATGAATTTTTCTCCATAAGACATAAGATGCGAACAAAATACACATATAGATCTTACATACAAGACAAGGAACGTCTCATGTAAAAAGTAAGATAATGAAATAAAAGATATTGACTGCTCAGGTAACAATTTTCGTCTATTGTACCGTTTCGTACATCATCCCCTCCGTTTTGATGCGACAATAAGGATGCTCTAAGTACAAATAAACGTTTACTAGGGTCTTATTATAAAAATTAGCAATTATCCTAATTTGAAAT
>NW_008481977.1:4460-5077 GCF_000524495.1 Plasmodium inui San Antonio 1
AAAAAAAAAAGGTAAAATACACTATTCAGATTCATTATATTTTTTTTCTTCTATACAATCCCATGTTACACGTTGTCTTCTTTGCAGCTTCATGTATGTTCACGCATTCACCTCTAAATAATTTGGAAAAGTAGAAAAATTGAAAGAATTAGTTTGCAAGATAATAGGCATATGTAGAGAAATATACGAGAGAATATACCAAAAGATGCCTTTTTACAACAATTTAATTATTTGGAGTTCCATTTCTCACTTCTCGTGTTCACTCGAAAATTCTCATTTTCCTCTTTCTTTTTACAGTAATTATTTTCTTATAACCCTTGTAATATCATAATCTCAGAAATAACAGCGTGATTGAAAACAAAAAAAATAGATTGGAATATTCTTTTAATATCGTTTCCTAATAATTACGGGCAATCTCCCAGTTTTTTTTATTCATTATTAGTCTTACTCCACTTTTCCCAGAATTCTTAGGGTTCAGTCTCAATAAACCTGTGCCAAAATAGAAAAGGGGTGGAATACCCATTATCTGCATATTTCTATACATCCTGCATGACTAACATTGTTAGAAAATTTCTGATTTATTTTTTTATTAAATACATATTTTGTATTATATATTT
>NW_008481977.1:6678-8505 GCF_000524495.1 Plasmodium inui San Antonio 1
AGTATAAATAATTATACTGAATAAATAAGTGTAATCAGATAAATTAGCTTTTAGGGATATACCTACGAATAGTGATATCAGCACATTCATCATGTAAGATAGGTTATTCGCTAAAATTGCATTATTAGGAGGGTTCAAATTCACTATATTAGTGCCTCATATGTTATTGTTGTCCACGGTTTAAGCGAATGAATGAATAAGTGAACCTAGGCTTCTATATTAATTAAAAATGATAGTGACTTTCTATAAATTTGTACTTATAGAAATGTGTGCTACACATTACATCATAATACTTCTAATTTCGGCTTTCTTCTTTTTCGTATAAGAGGCTGCGCCATTATATACTGAGAATAGAATAAAAATTTTTTCTGTCCCCTATTGGTTGATCCATCATTGAGAGAGAATCCAAGGAGGTCATGAAACTAGAAATGAGTAGCATTTATATAAAATAATAGAGATATATAGATTAATGCATCAAATAATGTGATTGTAAAAAGAAAATATAGGAAAAAAAACAAAGGTGAAAATAGTTTCACATAGGAACACGGTATCAAGAAATTTAAGACGGGAATTCATACGGTTTAATATAAAGTGCACAATTAAACTGTTTTTCTTATTACCTCGATTATAAAACATATTGTGTCAAATAATTTAAGCCATAAATATATATTCACGTAGACACATGCATGGGGATAATTTATCTTAGATATGGCTTTATTCCTCAGATTATGCATTTGTAACTGCTTCATAGGAATTTAATATATACAACTCCACTTTGTCAATAGGAATAAACAGGCGCAATTTTTCAACACTATGAAAAAAAACATAAAACGAATAATATTACAATTCCTCTAGCACCTGTAATAGGATGCGAATTACGAATCTGATATTTGGTATTCTTTATAAGACATCTTAACTGGATAAAGAAATGAAAATAAAGATTAACTATGCACTTACCTATGAACAGCCCATTTCAACAGTTCGCTAATCCTTTCTCCGACGTATAAAATAAATTAAGACTATGTTATAAAACCAATTGTAGCATAGGAAGATAACAGAATAGACAAAGAAACTTAAATGTAATAAATGGCACCGATTTTTGCAGATATTGTATAGGATGAATATGCACCATTGGAAATTGTAGGCCGAATGTCACAGCAGCATGTATTTATTTATATTATAAAAATAAAATGCCTTTCATAAGATTGACTGTCTTAACAAGTAGGATACATTTGTGCACAGGGAAATTTTTTTATCTACAATATATTTCTGTTTCGATTTATGGTTTATTTGCTTATCCGGGGATTATCTAACTATTCTGTAATTTTCTATCGTATGCGATGGAGAACTAGATATGGCGATAATGCATTCAAAAGGATAAATTACACTACTACAAATTTGATGAAAAGAATTATAGACATTTTTTGTAGATATTAATATATTTAGATCATAATTGTGCATCGTAGAAATTATAAAAGAATAGGTAATTTTATATTTGGTGGCTATTCCAAAAAGAAAACAACCAAAAGAGGGAAGCAGTGGAAGATTTATACCTTTTACCTAACTTTTAACAAGGAAGAAAAAAAAAAGAACAACTAACTTATAAAGAGCAATCATATGAAGTTATTCAATTAAAGCAGAAAGCTAGATAAAGTTTAAATAGGAATCGAGTTTAATTTTTGACATTATTATCATATTAATTAAGGGGACGTTGGATATATACTAATGCTTAAGAAGTATAAAGCTCAATTTTCTAATTTGTATGTACTTCCTCTTTGTTTACATGAATACATAAATATATAATACAAAATATGTATTTAATAAAAA
>NW_008481977.1:9040-10784 GCF_000524495.1 Plasmodium inui San Antonio 1
TGCGTGAACATACATGAAGCTGCAAAGAAGACAACGTGTAACATGGGATTGTATAGAAGAAAAAAAATATAATGAATCTGAATAGTGTATTTTACCTTTTTTTTTTTTTGCCTTCGAATTTTCAAATTGATAATCCATGTTACTTTATTTCACAAAAGTGAATGAAATAATACATATGATAAAATGAACACATTCTTATATTTTTAAGGTGGAGGTAATGTGAGATCTACAGCAAGACTTATTCCATGTTTTTATTTCTCCTCTTTTTTGTACAAATGTCCCAACAGTGATTCATGTAATGCTGGATATACAGAAGTTATGCTATTTTCATAACATCAGGAAAAGGGGAATCTATTGTGTCCCTCCATCTAACCAGGATTTTGATACCATTTCTTTCGTTGCTACGAGAAATATACAGTTATATATAGCACTATTGCAACGTATTTTATACGTCATTTCCCTCTATCAACATGATAGCATAAGAAGAGAAAAGGATCTTATTTACAATGAGAAATCTGGAATAGTATTAAAATAGCATGGGCCGAGGACAGCGAGTCAAATTGAGGCATGCAGCACGGATGTTGCGAATATCCTACAGGACTTAAAGGGCGATCCACAAATGTTGAAATTTAAATAAAGTTACTTTACTGGATTAACTTGTGAGAACAGATTCATATGATTAATATGTAATTGGTAAAAGAAGACACCACTTCGCAGGAAAGATGAGTGGTGTTATAATGATATTTAACAAAAGACTCCAGATTGCTACATAGGAATATGCAGAGAACCTAGAGAAGGAAATAACTGAATAAATGAAAAGGAGAAGATAAAAAAGGTTATAACTATACTACGGAGTTATTAGTGAAACAGAAATTAAATACCGAGAAAGGAAAAAAGAGGAGAAAGCGAAAGCCGAAAATATAGAGGATTTTTCAATTTGTGCGTGATTTAATATTCATTTTAGGTGATGTTCCATTGGTTCTGAATTATTTTGAACATTATAAATATCTTCTAAAATGTATGGCTTCGAACAAATGAGATTACTTGAAGACTTTTGGAAAAATGTCTACCGTGCATGCCGAATCCACGAAAGATGAAGAAATTGGAGATACATTTACACAAAATATCATCACATGGAGGTACTATAATATGGAGGGGAGGTTCAGGAGATACAAGACAACGAATAACACCGGGATGACAATGAGGAATATGACAAAATTAGCGATGATTAGGAAGATTATAACAATAATCAATATGAGAACCTAAATAACAGGTAATGGAACATATGAGGGTCATTGTTTTGTTAACAGTACTGCTTAGGATGGAAATGTATTGTGCGGAATGTTATAATTTAAAAAGTAGAATTGTAATGGCGCCTTACAAATAACGGATAATTGCTTAGATGCAAAAAAAAATAATGGAAACTCGAGAAAATTACAACATAGCTCAAATAGTTAATAAACAATGAGAATAGAGAGACCGAGTAAAATCGAGATAGGTAAGATTAAAGTCGCTGAATGAACTTGATTAATGTTTTATGGGATTGTAACTCAAAGAGAAATTTCAATAAAGAGATTTAAAGGAAGAAAATAACAATTAGATGTAAAATGATGAATAAAACGAAAAATTCTGCCCAAAAGAAAACAGGATCAACCGTGCGAGTTATTAAATTGAATTATAAAATATGTTAAGAATAAATCCTTTCGAAACTTATTGAGAAAATGAAACATGAGGATAAGAAAAA
>NW_008481977.1:12164-12779 GCF_000524495.1 Plasmodium inui San Antonio 1
ATCGGTACGAGGTATTATATATATGGTGCTAATTCCATCCTCCGAGCTTATTTTTATGGTTTTGAAATTAGACATATCCTTCAAATAGGAGACATTTTCAGGTGTTACTATAGGTACTTTCAATTCATCAGAATGTAACGATTTGATTATATTTCTCTCTAATACTTTCAAATTCATATACAATTCTCTATTATCAATCATATTTTTTAATTCTTCAACATTAAATTCACGATGAAAAGAACATCTTATATTTCCTTTTAAAACTAAAAGCACCAGCATAATTGACAACGATACATTGAACAATGCTGTCATCTTGAAAATTGTCCCATTTTACATATTATCATTTTAGCTATCTATATCATAGTAACATTGAACATTTAAATCGGTCGTAAAAGGAGAAAAAATATCAAACGAGGAACAATGCAATATAGCGCATTAAATCACATAACATTTTCAAGGAAAGGAAGACTGAACGATTCTAATATACACACATATGCACATTCGTCCATTGCACATAGCCCATATCATATAGTATATTTTCAGGGGTAATACAATTATGACTTAGAAAATCTTTTGACGATTACTCGCAAATGTGTACAAATTGGGGAAAGAAAA
>NW_008481977.1:13853-18209 GCF_000524495.1 Plasmodium inui San Antonio 1
TCGTCAAAAGATTTTCTAAGTCATAATTGTATTACCCCTGAAAATATACTATATGATATGCGCTATGTGCAATGGAAGAATGTGCATGTGTGTATATTAGAATCGTTCAGTCTTTCTGCTTGAAAATGTTATGTGATTTAATGCGCTATATTGCATTGTTCCTCGTTTGATATTTTTTCTCCTTTTACGACCGGTTTAAATGTTAAATGTTACTATGATATAGATAGCTAAAATGGTCAGATGTAAAATGGGGCAATTTTCAATATGACAGCATTGTTCAATGTATCGTTGTCAATTATGCTGGTGCTTTTAGTTTTAAAAGGAAATATAAGATGTTCTAACCATCGTGAATTTAATGTTGAAGAATTAAAAAATATGATTGATAATAAAGAATTGTATATGAATTTGAAAGTATTAGAGAGAAATATAATCACATCGTTACATTCTGATGAATTGAAAGTACCTATAGTAACACCTGAAAATGTCTCCTATCTGAAGGATATGTCTAATTTCAAAACAATAAAAATAAGCTCGGAGGATGGAATTAGCAACATATATATAATACCTCGTACCGATGCTAATGCAAATGATTTGATCCGATACGAGCATATAACAAAGGAGCAACTTATAAAATCATACACTTTGGAAAAGTCGGATTTAGTTAAGAAGAAGATTATAATTATACGGGCCCTAAAAATAATAAAGCTTATGTTGACCCCAATGATTTCGTACAGAAAAACACAAAATTTGAAGGAATCGCTCATGCGAATAAATGAAATATTCCATTACAACGATGATTTATTTAAAAATCACATTTCTAATACCTATAGTGACGAATATTTTAGACGCATCATAAATCACATTGAGGAATTAAAAAAATTTGACCCAAAGAACAACGCCTATGCGTCTACCATATTGAAAAATGCCACATTTAATGTAGAGCGTTCCAGTGAATTACTTTTTACCACCAATGACGATATTAGTTTTATGGAAAACTTGGATAAGATATCGAACAGCTACGGAATTTCTATGTACCATTTGGTGGGCTCCCATCTGATAGGTGCTGCTATTCTCTGCATGCGTAAATATTGAATAGTTTTTTTTTTTTCCTTTCAGTCAGTATTTACTTTTTTTTCCTTACTTCTTATTATTGCAGCGCTAGGATATTTTGTTGTGCTGAAACTAGCTCTCAAGAAATTTCAGAATTATTTCGTACAAGGAGAATTACGGTTTTTTAGCTGGCAGAAAATTTTACAATATAACATGTCAGATAGATTTAGGCTACTTGATGCGATGTGCGACGCCGATGGTGCTGTCTATTCAGACATGAAGCGAAGGAAAATATACCTGAAGAAAAACAGAAACTGTACATCGGAAGAGTGCGTCATACTGGAGTTCCTAATTCATCACTTTAACAAATACCAAATGGAGCTCATCACAAATATATACCAAGAGGACTTTAAGACGCAGGTACTACTAGAGCATAAACACATGAAGGATGATTTTTTTAGATTTATGTGCAACAGTATTTACTACTGTAATGTAAACAATAATGCTCCTTTTATAAAGGAGGACATGATTGAGACTCCTTTGAACAACCGGACTTTTTACTTTAGAAGAACAGACCCTTTCATGTTGTACACAAACTATTTGAACTTTGTAATGCGATACCATCATTTCACGCCTAAGGAAATTTTATACATGCACTTTTTAAACCTGATTGGAATTTTAAGTAATTTTTGAGAACTCCTATTCATAAGTGTGCACGACAAAACTTCTTTTTTATTACATCTTTCACCATTTCGACAGAACATTATGCGTTTAAACTACGCATGTAATCATTTTTTAATTCGAGCAGATAACGAGAGCAAGGCATACGTATCTTCTTTGCACCTACCAGGATATTACAACGGTAAAAAAAAAAAAAAGAAGTTATACAGGTAAATGTATGTAACCCTGATTAAAGAAATAATTAGCAAATCCTTATACTTACACATTTCTTTTCTTTTTTCTTAGCTATTGAGTTAGCCTTTGATGACAATTCCAGCATCGCCGACCTATTCCGCAATCTGATAGAATGTATGTTTTAAATTTTAAAGTGAGAAAATACAATAGTATGCAAGTATCGAGAAAAAGGAAAAGATAATTTCTGTTCCGTTCTAACTAAGTGACAGTACGCATTTTTATATATGACCAGATGGTTAACACAAATTTCTCCAAAATGCAGGCATACGGGGGTGTATTTCCTCACGGAAGGAGAAAAGGCCTTCAAGGATTAAATACCAATTCGTTCACGAAGAGTTAAGAATAGCAAAGTGTGACATGTGTAAGGGAACCTACATATACATTAATAGTAATATTAAAGCGACTTAAGACTGGACAAATAATTAGACATATATAAATATACCAATAAATGTGCTCCATTCAGCCTCACTTTTCTTGTTTCTGTTGCAATGAAACGTGGTCGTTGCCACATCCTTTTTCTTTTTGTTCTCTTTAGAGAAGAATGCGGAAAACCCATCCATGCTACAAAAATATTACAATTACGTCGCAAAGGTTGTCAAAATAGATAAAGTGAGCACGCTAATACGAAATGTGAACATTTACGAGGATTATGATAACTTTTTGACTAACGATATTAGTTGGTACACGTTTTTATTGCTCTTTAGACTTACTTCCTACAAAGGTAATCATAAAAAGAGAAAGATAGAAAAATGCGCAAAATGGAAAACGGGAACATGTTCCTGTGATTGATAGCAAATATAGACAGCGCTATGAAGAGGCGGAAAAGAACCACTGTTTCGTCACAATTGGAAGAATAGATTAATGAATGCATTAGTTCTTTCTTATCTGTACGAATCACCCTGCTGTAATGACAAATATATTAACTTACCATGCAGGCATTGTCAGTAACAACGTAGCGGAAGCCATGTATTTGAGTTTAAAAAAGAATGACAGCTTTCACCGAACAGTCACCACTAGCTACTGGTTTCCTTCCGCTTTGAAAAAAGCTTATACTTTATATGTCAGGAGAAATATACCTGTGAGCTTAGTAGAAAGTATGTATGGAAACAGGCTGACCATTCGTCTTGTCTATTTGCCCATGGCGTAGATTTCAAGGGACATGCATTTTTCTTTATGTATATGAGTTTATGCTTACGCATGCATGTGCATTAGCTTACATGCGAACCTCCACAAACGCACCTCGCTGCGTCCCCCACCACATTGCAGAACTAGAAAATATGCTAAGTAGAAGCTCCATAGAGAAAATGAAGAGAAGCATCCGATTCATGGTGCACGTGAATTCTTACTTGCAAGTGGACTTTTTTAGCTACCTTAATGAACCCCCAATTGGGGAGTTGCGTCCCTCCGCATTGTCCATAATGATTGAGCATAAATTTAAGGAATGGTACGATAATTCTCAGATTGGTTATTTCTTCCTAAATTACGATAACGAATATGCTAGAAAGCGCATGAGGGACAATATGAAGTCGGGAAATTTTGTAGCCCCGAAATATCAGAAATGGAATTTAGTACTAAGAAGATATGTAATGAAAGCATACGAATCGTATTTCGAACAAAGGAACGTAAAAAATTTATTCAAGTATTATAATTTTTACAACATTAGTAAAAGAATTTTGCTAATGAAGGATTGCTATGAATTATATTCAAAGCATTATGAGGACATTATTTTTCTGGCGGATATATTTAATATAAGAAAATACTTATCGTCTACCCCTCGTAGAAAATTCCTAATAGATAGAGCGTTGTATTATATGCATTCGATTGCGGGGAATTCTTTAAATTTTTATAGGTATGGCATCATATACGGGTTCACAATGAATGAAAAATGTTTTATAGAGATTGTGGATGAATTATTTGGGATATATAAGGCAAACAGGAACATTTTCTCGGACATATCCTTTTTGCAAGCGGTCTATTTTCTGTTTAGAAAAGTTGAGAACAGCTTCAGCATCCAGAGGAGAAACGACGAAATGGTTGGAAAAAAATACATGAAAATATTTGCGCCATGAAATGTTGCGTAAACCTTTATAATTGGGAGTTCTTATCTGATGGATATGATTTATCTCTTCAATTATTCCGCGTTTTTTGTGTTTTCCCTTTTCTCCACGTTTTCGATGTTTTCGGCCCTTCATACTTGTGGCACACTTTGCGCGTCTTACTTCTATGAGGATGTGCTTGCCAAAATATTCCCTCTTCCCTTTTTTTATCCTTTCTCAGAGCTTAAGCAACATCTTTTTCTTTAATGTATCAGAAAGTTACTCAAAAATGAGCAAAGAACAGAGGGAAGAAGAAATACACAATTCCATGTCGTCAAAATTCTTCGCAAAGACG
>NW_008481977.1:21799-23166 GCF_000524495.1 Plasmodium inui San Antonio 1
TCCTTCCACCTTGTTATTCCGCGGCGGTGCATGAGAAAATAAGAAGGATCTAAAAATGTACGCCATTATGGAAATGTAAAATATCAGAAGACAGAAAGAAGAAGAAAAAAAAAAAGACAATCAAGTCCCTCATACTTCGTTCCCATTTTGACTATTACAAATATGATTAGTTTAATAATGTGCTACAGATGGTGATTAAACTAGTTACATAAATAATGAAGGGTGTACCCATTCAATTATGATGTAAATAATTATTTTATTTTAAAAACTCTATACACTGTTTCGGCACGAAAATGTAGAAAAAGAAGATTAATTCCTTTCCCTTTTTGTGATTTTTCGGGAACTGTTCCATTCGCACCTTTGAGCAAACATGCTCTAGAAATGGCTTGCCTCTGCTTTTATTTTATGTCATAGGAATTTTTTTATTTTTTTTTTCTCTTTCAAAAAATATAATTGTGACCTTTGATAATTTTTTTTGGACTCTTTCTTCTTTATTAGCGCCTTCTGGATGACTTAGAAAATGCTATTTTTGTACTATGTGGTACAAAGTGGCAAGTCATTTTGATGATGCCTACTAGTACACCTTCTTTTTTTCCTCTTACGTATTGATATACTTTCTCACACTGTATGTAATATTCGCAGTAACAACAGAGTATAAGGTTCAAGGGTTCGAATCAGGTTTTCAACATTGAAAGTTTGCGTTTCTGTCTTTAGGCATAAGATTTCACAAAAATGAGGAATATTGGAAGAACGATTTCTAAGTGTTCTCATATATATGATTTTCTTCAAATAGAAAATGTTTTTTCCTTTAGATGAAAAAATAGACGAATTCTTCTATAGAATTTTATGGAGGTAGAGATTATTCAGCTTAGCAAATTATTTATTTCCTTCCTTTTCTGGATCCATTAAGAATAGCTTAGATAATATTTTTATTTCTGAAACAGTCCTCCATATTTTTCAAGAAGAACAAAATATCTTAGGTTACTGTGGAAAGGTGGGATTAATTTTCTCTCCTGCGCGAAGCTTAGGCAGTCATTACATATGACTACGGAATTGTTTAGTGCGACCTATCTCCATGAGGGCAAGATTTCGTGATCTTTCTGCTATAACAATCTGTTACAGATACTGTTATATATAAGGGTTAGGAGATGTGTGCAGAATTTTTGAATTCTAATGATTTTCTGCTTTCCTTTTTATTCTCACCCGTGACCTTTGTTAATTTTGAACATAACGATTTTGCTATATTGGCTGAGAGAGGTATTCTCAGATGAAGGACAAAGTATAAAATACGAGTCGTATAAATTCAGGAATAGACTTCTCGATAGAAGGATTTTTTCTCGATATTATTCTACAACATGAAGAATATA
>NW_008481977.1:25141-25976 GCF_000524495.1 Plasmodium inui San Antonio 1
CTACTCGGGAAGTTCTATGAATGGACTTCAAACAAAGCGTCCTCATTGATCGTGTATATTTACATAGTCTGCGAAAAGGGAAACATGCATATATGGACAGAAAGGAATGTACTCCTAGTGTATGTATTCGGAGGACGGTAACATTAGGCTTTGCATCGACTGTTTCATGTCTTGCTCTATAATACCACTTTCTCATACAGCCAGCTCAAAAGATATCTTACTGAACTGTTCTCTAAATACGTAAAATATTTCATTTCGTCCGATTGTCGGCAAATGCCTAACCGTTAGCTGAATTATTCCAAAGAATTCCCAAAGCAAGTACATCTATACGGCCTCAGAAGTATAAAATTCGTGTTCCTTTAATAACTTCCTTAATTTTAGGTAAGAACCCGTTTTTATTATGTTTTTCCTGAAGAAATTAATTCAAATGAGGAAACTAATAGAATGGAACAAAAATAGAAAATACAAAAAGAAGCTCACTAGGCCAATGCTCCATCCAGTTGTCCTTATAAAGTACCATTTAATATCGGAAAAATATTATTAACACGTCCTTTATATCCTATAAATATCTCCCACTCTCTTGCTTGTATATGTACTCTGCTCTTGACACTCTGAAAAAATTCTAAAAAGAGAGGGATCGTACGAAAAAATTGTGACCTTAGAAAAAGGAATAATGACTGTACCCCTCTCTCGCTAAAGGGTTCTAAAGGGTAAAGGATCTTTTCTAAACTCGAATAATGTGTCAAGAACAGATGTACTATGGAAAAAAGTTAAAATTCGAGCGTTATTTACTAATTAAGAAATGTGCACCCATAACATGAAGGAGTTATTTCAT
>NW_008481978.1:0-12591 GCF_000524495.1 Plasmodium inui San Antonio 1
AAAGAAAAGGGCAGGGGCCAGTAAACACCTCCAAATCCATGAACCGGGCGTGAAATCGTCCCTGAACATGATCTAAATGTTAGATAACAATATAACTCCATGAAAGTCAAGATGAGGACTAATGACCGAACCTCAAATGAAATCCTGATAGGTGCTCAACCCGCTCGCATCCAGGAGATAAACGACTAATCGACAGCATCATTGTATCAGAAGCCAGACGTAATTGTTAGATCACACAACTCAAGCGGACAAAATAGCCTCCTTCCGAAGACAGAACCGCAGAATAAGTAGGAAAATTTAACATGAGCCAATAAAGGAAGTAGGATGGATATGATCGTCTGAGATCAATCAAAAAAAGAGGAGAGATGGCAAGTCTCACAAAGGAGACCACAATTAAAGCTTCCTCCCCCAAAGCCAAAAAGTCAAGAAGTCAAACTATGAGGAGGAGTGCAAGAGGAGATCAGAATCTCCTGCAAAAGGACGTAAACCCGCAATTATATCAAAAGACACCTACTAATCCGACATGAATATAATCAGGAACAGATTCCGCGCTATATCATAGTGAAAAATTTCAGGAAGTTCATCTGGTAGATGCGTAGGATTCAGTAAGGGAAAGGGAAAACAAAGACTTCATCAGAGAAGGAACTAACAAGGAAATTCTTCGAGGTAAATAGAGCGTAGAGGAATACAGAATCCAAGCCAAATAATTCCTAATGGGACAAGATGACGGAAAATCAGATACGCCAAGATAGATCAGGACAGCAATAAATGAGTCTCAGCCGAAAAACAACAGGACTAGACAGAAGTAGATTTCATCCGAACAAGAAAGACCAATCAGAGAAAAAGAGGCAGGATTAACTCAAGGTTCCTCAAAGAAGTAGTCTTGAGGGTCTCCATTACGAAACAAGCAGATCTAATACGCAGCCGACAGACTTGGAGCCCACAGTTATTTCAACAGAATACCTCCAGATCCCGAAGATATGGTACTCCCTATCTCGAGAACGGGAGAGATGACAGAAGAAAATTTTCGTGTGCAATTAGAATCAACCCTAAGAGAAGCATCCACCCGACCAACAACAACAAGAGCAGTGGAGGGATGATTCAAGTAGCGTAAAAATATGACCCAACTAACCCAGAAGCCGTAGTGATAAGCTAGCCTCCCGGTTCCAAATAGCGGGTCCACGACGCGAACAGACCCTCCAACAGGTGCATTAAAACAGGGAAGGATCAAATCGATGGACTACAAACATGAAGACCCTAGTCCATGAGTTAAGGAGTGATTTCTCAGGGGATAGCTGAGAATTAGCAGGAGCATTTCGCGAAGAGGCAACCTCTAAACGTAGAATTTAGAGAAGGCAGAGCCAGAACAACCCAGCATTGACTGGATCATCAATCCAAGGAGGAAATCTTCCTGAGAAAATAACTCGACAGTTCACCAACTCTATCTGAGAAGGCGGGGGGGAATTCTGAGTCAATATTAGCACCTCCTGAGTGCGAAGAGGAGGCTCCAATGAAATATCTAATTATCAGCCGACAGGCCCAATCACCTATAATAGTTTTCGGTCCCTGGACAAGACAACGAACAATGAACTTCCCGGCTCTAGACACCTGAGGAGAGGTCGACTCCGGAACCAGGGTAAGACATTATAGTATCACTAGTCAGAAGAGTCTGAGGAAAGGGGAAAAAGGATGGAAGGAGGCGTGATCATGTACAAGGGGAAGTCTAAATAGAAAAGTCCAACATGACATACAGGATTAGGGGTAGAAATCTGAGTGGGCAGAGGGATGGCCAGATCTGACCATAACAGGAGCAACCGGCGGTTGCTGAGGTCCATCGGCAAATTGTAAGGGTAGGAGGAGAAACAACTAAGCAAAGGCTGTCAATAAGATTAAGCTTCCTCAAAGGAGAACTCCCTTCCTCCTCTCTGGGTGACGCAGAAGAAGATAATGCATCCCAAGAAAGTAGAAATAAGCCCTTATTTACTTCAAGGTGTATAGAAATAAGGCGCGGAAATTTCGATGGGGAAAGGAAGGGGGACAGCTGCTGAACCAGAATTCAGGAAGGGGGAATTCCGGAATATTCCAGACAAGCAAGAAAAGGCAAAAAATCCTTCACGGCCAGTAGTCACTCAAGTCAGGAGTACGAGAACCAGGACAACTATTAGTTGAACAGGAAGGAGACAGCAGCCCCCAGGAGTTATCATTCCAATTAATCAGAGCCCAGTCAGTGAGAGGAGGTGCGTAACATCAAGGCGTCAACCTAGAGGGAAGTCAGAAGAATCGGAAGTCATCTCAATCATTCAACTCCCTAAGGTTCAAAAGTCGCGAGGATATGCCGAATGAGCACGAGCGTCCCGCTACGGAGTAGATTTAGCGAGAGAAGAAGGGCATAACGAGCAATGACGGACTAGGAACCCTAGAGACGAGGGAAGTGGGGGGGAATCGCGGAGGTTCAGGGAAGGTCGCCCCAGCTCCAACAGCTGAAGGAGTAATTTTAGGAGATGAAGGAGGCTCATTAAGAATTAGAGGGCATCAGGAAGCGGGGAACCTATATGAAGGATATCCGACGCGACGGCAAACCGTGACGCAAAAAAGAGCCTTTCCTTGGGCCTAAAGCTCAAAGAAGACCGACAAGGATAGGATAAGGAGGAGTTCAGCTGCCGACGAGGGAGATATAGTTCAGATCGCAGTAGACATTAGCCACATATTTATAGACGACCTCTCTTTCACAACCATAATCGCTTGCGGAGCTATCCGAGGAAAGAGTTGAGGTGACGAACAGAACGGGGCTCGAGACTTTTCACGTAAGTTCGGAGCAATTGAAGCAGGAAATGATGAAGAATCTGAGTTAAATGAAACCGCGAGCCCAGCATCCCTAAGGCTAAACCTCCGATCTTCACCCGAGGATGGGATCAACCCACCCCCCTGGAGGGAAAGAAGGGAGGGAAGATGCTAACTGACCAGAATCCCCAATAGACGTCTGACGAGTGGAGGGCCCTCCATCTGAACAAATAGAACGAGTCATCAAACAGAGGTGAATAGGCCCCTCCGAGGAGAGGAATAATCCAACCGTTCCAGACCTCATTGGCACAATTCTAGCGACGGGACTCCATAAGAAACTCCTGAAGTCAATTTCTCAATTCCTGAATGATAAGTGAGCAGAGATGGGTCAGAAGGGGTTTCCATTTTCAAGATATATGCAGCATCTTCTAGACGAAGGAACAAAGGGCAGATGTCAAAAGGGATCTGAGGCATCAGACTCAAGACTATGTAGGATCCGCCAAGGGAAATTCGATACGGCTGAGAAGGACGAATGGTCAGAAGAGTATATCCGGTCGGGGGAGGGGAGCGATGTGAACGCAATCATCCGAAGTAGTCATTCCGTTTGTAAAAATATAGAGCAGTGGGCTATGCATCTGGTGAGAACAGGAGATGCTGCTGATACGTTTGAAGAGAGTCCGGATTGTAGCATTGATGGGCTTGGGCTCAACTTGAGAGGAGGGACAGCAACCGGGAAGTGCAGAAGCGAAGGAATATCGCCGGAGTGGATTGAGTATACGCCGCAAAATGGATTGAGCAAAAACAGTTCTTCTTGGAAGAGGTTGAGGGTATGTCAAGATATAGTGGA
This sequence comes from Plasmodium inui San Antonio 1, assembly GCF_000524495.1. Lineage (NCBI taxonomy): Eukaryota > Apicomplexa > Aconoidasida > Haemosporida > Plasmodiidae > Plasmodium > Plasmodium inui. The sequence goes on from NW_008481978.1 coordinate 3,629, forward strand.
GATGATAGTTGAGGTTTTCAGAATAGGATATGGGCAAGCAGAGTTTCAAATAGCAGAACAAGAGGAAGGGGGGTTATGTGAATCAATATATAGGAAATTGGAGACGTGGGGTGGTCCCAAGGTGGCAAAAATGATAATGAAAGGGTGGTATACCCAACAGGTTAAAATAGAGACGGGGGGACAGGGGTATATAATAAAAGGAAAGGATTTTTTTGAATTGGTTCAGGAGATTATCTGGGGAAGCAATAAGGCGGATAAGGTTTTTGGCTGTAAACCGTGCCAGGAGACTTCTAAGATTCAGGGACCGAAGGGGCTTCACTGGTGTGACATGAGATTGAGTGGAGACATCCAATCTGTAACCGAAATAACAGGACAGAACACCACCAAACGGGACTCCACGAGTACAGCAGGCCAAGAAGTCTCAAGGGTATCCTCGAACTCACAACCGGGAACAACGCCGATGGGTTCAGATGGGGCTGGGAGGAGCTCGGCAACCGTATCCAAGGAGGGGCAGGACCTAGCTCAGGGAGAGCTGGGTTCTAAAGCGGGAGTCTCATCCACGGGGTCGGGAGTGATGGAGGGAACAGGAGGCACCGGGGGCTTGATTTCAGGAGTCCTAGGAGGTGGTGCTTCTGTAGTGTTAGGACTGGGGGCAGGCTATGGACTGTATAGAATATTTCGTCGTAATAGAGTAGGGTCAACAAGCGAAAGGAAGTCAGGTACTTCAAGGACTTTGGGGTATTCAAGGAGATAACATTAGAATCGGATTATGATTGGGGTGTTGGGTTTAGAGTTCTGCATATAGGCTTAGGGTTTGGGGTTAGGCGTCCACAGTCCAGCTCAGGATTCAGGTTCTTGGGGTCGCAGTTTACCTTCTAGGATTAAGCTTTGGGGTCACGGTTTCGCGGTTACTGTTTTGGGTTGTTGTTTAGGGTTCAAGGTTCATGTTCTAGGGTTCCGGGCCAAGGTTTATGATTTCAGCATCTTAGGTTAAGGAAGGTCTAGGGGTTAGTGTTTAGGTTTAGGGTTCAGGCTTTAGCGTTCAGGGCTTAGGGTTAATGTTTTAGGGCTTCATGTTTAGGGTTTGCGTTCACTGCTTAACCTTGCTGCTTCACGATTTCGGGTTTAGGGCCCAGTCTTTAGGGTCTATGGTTTACGATTGACGATTTATCGTTTAGCATTCAGGGTATATGCTTCAGGGTTAACTTTTAGCATTTTGCTTTCAGGGTTGACGCTTCACTTTTAGGGTTTAGGGTTTGAGCTTGTGGGCTCAGGGTCAACTAATTAGCGTTTATTTTTTGTGGTTTATGTTTATGCATTCGCCTGTTACGCTTAGATCTCCTCAACAAGGTCTTAGGTTTAGTATTCAGGGGTCTATGCTTTGTGATCTAGGTTTTTTCCCTCAGATTTCCTCTGTTCTTTTTTATGCTTCGGGTACTTGAGGGTACCTTGATTCCTCAGATGGACTGTGCATATGTATACTATATGCCAACTTTTCCCTCTCAGTGATTCGTGCTTAGAGTTCCTTCTTTAGAGTTTCATCTTTCAAGCTTCTTTGTTTCGGCTCCATTAGTCTGTCTTATTCATTTATCGTCATACCCTTAGCTTTTATCGTTTACTGTTCACGCCTCAGTTTTGCCTCTTTAAGCTCCCGATTTCTGCTTTTCTTCTATGAGCCTACGCTATTAGCTTTATCTGGCAAGGCGTAAACTTCCTGGTTCATGGTGTCTCATGTATGATTTATGGTTCATGGTTGATGATCCAAGATTCCAGTACTATTCTCCTCTGTTGTTCCTAACCACTAAGCCCTCAGGGGATAAGCTTTATCCGGCTGGTGTATGTTGTCACTATTTCTGATTTCGCCTTATTCTTGGTGGCCCCTGTCTTATAGCTCCTGTTTCCTCTTACGCTTTGTCTTTATGGCTTCGATTCGGCTTACTACATCTTACGCCTCCTTTCCCTTCTTTCCCCCTTCTTCCCTTTGGTAGCATCCTCTAATTTTGAAGTCTCACATCCTATTGTTTACTGTTATGGAGTACATCTTCCTGTATATGGTTCACGTGTAGTTCTGCTTTCTTCTGCATGTATTGAGATGACTCACGCTTGACCGCGTAAGCTCATGTGTCAGCCTTTTTTTATGGATGGCATCGAGTCCCCACCTCATTGTTGTAGCCTATGCTGCTATTCTGTATGTTGCACTCTCTACTGTGTAATGTCTAAGGTTAATGTTTTATCCTCTATTCTTATGGTTTGAGTCCTGATCTTACGACTGATGCTCTATTTCCTATGTGTACGCCTCAATGTTTAAGTCTCTTGTCATGGTGCTGTTTTCACTGCTTAGTCTTTATCTGTATTTTCAAATAAGTAATTGTCCGTGCCCCGGCTTTAGGCCTTAGGCTTCATCTGTTTTGTGACCATCTTCACGGTTTTACTATGTAGGGTTTATTGTCTGGGTTGTATGTTTTGGGGTTCCGGATTCATGGTTTAGGTTTCAGCCTATATGGTGTACTTGTGATGCTTCTCCCTTATGGTGTATTGGAACCCTCTATCGTCCATCCCTATGTTTAATTCTTCATGGCTACGGCGTCATTCTTGTCCTTCTCGGTTATCTTCTTTCTATTAGCGCTTAGGATCCTGTTCTGTATTTCGGCATTTCCCGTTTTAGATTTCATGATTGCCCCTTTATCCTTATGGGATACCGCCCGATTGGATACCTTCAGGATTTATGTGTTCCTGATGAATTATATGGCTTCCCTCGCACGCCCCAGGTGTACCATGCAGAGTCTATGAGTACTGTTTTTTGCTCAGGTAGATGTGCTATGGTTTACGCCTTAAGGTGTTGTTTTGCATTTTATCCTATCATTCCTCAGTGTATCTTCCTGAAGGCTGCTTCCTTATCCATCACGTGTACTTTTTACAGCTGTTAATCTGTGGCGTCATGGTCAACTGCTTGTTCTTTAGTTTTTATGGTTTCTATTTCTGTTCTATCACTTAGCCTTGAACGTTGTGTCCTTATGGTGTATGATCTATTGTGTATGCCTTATCCCTATGAGGTTATCCTCCCTGTTTTTCGTTCTGTCATCACTCTTTAAAGTGTATTCTTTACCGTTCACCACTTAATGGTTTCTGCTGTGGTCTTATATTCTGGACTTTGCGCTGCCTTTCATGGCCATCATCGGCCACTGCCTTTGTCCAAGTGGTGTCCTTCCCCCTTTGAGTTACCTTATGTTGTTCCTGTCTCTGTGGTAATCGTGTGCCTCCTGGCTCTTTTTAAGGTGTTTCTTCTTATTTGTTCTTTATGGTCTCATCTTATGTGTTTGGGAAGATAGAATAAGACATATATCTGTAGAGTTTTTATTATTCTGTCCATATTCAATATATCCTAAGTTTCTTAATATAAAAATACGAAACAGTCAATGTTCAGACTCCGTCTGTCTTTTTTATTGAGATATATACAGAGGGACAAGCGTCTTACTGATCTAGTGCTATTTACTTGGCTGTTTTATCCTTATCTTTTTTCCATAGGATATGTCTGCTAAATCGTCGAGTTATACATGCGGCGATGACGCGCCTAATTATAAAGCACATTTTCATCTATATTAATGTTAATCTAGACTATTGTAAGATTTGTTGCCCATGAGTTGCCTCTCATATTCAAATATGTATCTTCCTCTTTGTCTATGTCACTAGTGGATCTCTCTTAATAATATGGATATTAGGGGAGAGTTACACAATACGTTTGCTTCTTCATAATTCTTTGAATGTTTTTATTAAAATGAGCCAACACAAGTTGAATGATCTGTATTTATCACTTGATTCCCTGCTTCTACAAGAAACTTGTACATATGACTCTGGAGTACAGGCGATTATAGGAGAGTACTTCGTAACTGTTGGATCCACTCTTAGAGAAGATATGCTGTCGGTTATGAATTCTACTGGTGTTGTGGAAGCCTCCTCTGCTCATAGAAAATATATGTATATATGACGTCCAATAAATTAACCTTTGTATTCAATTGAGGATAATAAGAGTTGCAAGTGGAGATATCATGCCTTTTACTACTCATCAGGCACAACTGTGATATATTCATACTATGACTGTTCGTATTTTATGTCTTATCCTGCAAAACAAAGTCTATCACTCTGATATCACCACCTAGAAATACAGACGAAAGGAAACGGGTAAATAGTATAGATCTTGTTACTGCTTTTCTACAGACAGAGCTATGAAGCCTTGTCAGAAAGGTAGAAGATTAATACTGCGGTTCTAATTTATTTGTTTCTTCATGTACACAGATCTAAATAGCGCTCATTAGTTTGTTGTATTCACATAGTTCAAACGAAATTGAGAGATTTTTTACTTATACTTACAATATATACCGATTATAATATCATTACGTACAATCAATCGTTTATATCGGAATTGTTAGATTATCTTCCTGTATTAATGTTGTGTGCAGTCTGAATAAACATGCTCTTTCTATAACATTATATCTATGACTATTATATATTATACTGTATACCCTCATTGTGGAGACATTATTTGGCTGATCCTTTATGTGTTAAATCACAAATCTATCAGTAATTTATTGCTACTACTTGGAAGAAGGAAGCAGATAATTAGCCGCGAGATGGCTGTTAGCATGTTTATTATTAATTTGCAAGAAAATGTCTTCCCAATCTCTGATAGGAATATTTTAAATATTTTTTATTGGTTGTCAATTTGCGATATTCACTTAGTATAGCTATCTGTATGCGCATAGAGGGATGCTTCTATCAAAATTAAAAAGGAATTTAGCGGAATAATTCACCCCCGCTAAAGGAACAAATTGGCGCCTCTCCTGTTCAGATACGAATATAAGAGACAATCGGTGCGTTGGAAGAAGCTTCTGGTGTATGTCTGCTTTACTAAAATGGACTCATCACTATAATGATAGTATATGAGCAGACATAGCCCTATTTTGTATAATCTCTCCATTACGTGTTAATTATTTTGTGTATAAACTATTATCCGTAACATTACATAAAGGCAACTGTCGTTTATGTATGAAGAATAGGGACATCTGGTTTAAATGTGATTATTAGGAATTAGGAACGATACTGTAGTCCTTTATTAATATATTTTATTTGAGCGCGTTAATGTAATTACTAATGGAAGTATCTATATTTATTTATGAGGGATGTTTATGAATCAGTTCATTCATGCACTGTCTTACTGACATCTTATTATGCATAAGAGGAGTCCACACTCTTTCCACTAAATATCTTCTAGAGAAGTATGAGGCTTCTTATCTAAACAAGGAACTGACAAAGTCAATATGCATACTGTACGGAGCCGCTACTGTTCCTTAATGTGAAAAAGGATTCTCAAATGAGGAATAAGACCGTTGGTATATGTATACAGTGAAGTGAAAAATTCTGGTGGTGACTCAAAGATAGGTTTTACTCTAAAAGGGGGATCATATTAAGGAGGATATTCATAATGCTCTATTATGATACAAGACATAAACACTGTATAGATATACATTTGATTTAGAGAAGGAATACCATAAGTATTAATGGACACCATTATGGACGTTCATGTCTGTACTTAGTAATTGTAATAATACAATTTTAAGTTGTATGCATCAGTACCACTATTTCTAGAGTTATATTGGAATCTCATTTTATCTTTTGTATTCTGCGTATCGCAGCATGAATAACGTCTTGGGGACATATGTGAGGATTAATGAAGGAATTAGGCGTTAAGAAACACAAGATAAAGAATCTGTACATTTTAATTTTGAGCGGGATATATGCTCAAAATGGCAGACCATTTTACACGATTTGGGAATTTTCTCTTAACTTACGCTATAAGAAATTTATTTAGATATGCTCTATGTCAATTTAAGGAAACCAGAGAACGGGATACTCTGAAAGCATGTAGATACTAATGCTAAGTCATAGTATAAGAATGTTATTTCCAGAATAGATTCGGAGTGATTCCAAAGGAATAATCCCACCTATTTAGCCCATTTATATGAAGTTATAGAGTGGATTCGGGTTCACCGAATGCATTGTAGTTAGAATCAGTTAAAATAGGGTGTTGTTTTTTGAAGAGTGTAACACGTGATGTGTGTAATTTGAAGAAGTGAAAAGAACCTCATAAGTGTCCTCAAATGGAGAGTCACTACCCATAGTGTTAACTGTGGTTGGACTCAAAAGAAGGGAAGTATAATGCAATGGGAAAAATGAGGAAGGAGCAGATCGCTTCTTAGACTGATACTTACATATAAATTTCAATAGAAATTAATAACTCTCATAAGGAGCCTCTTAATAAAAGGAAGATATTTATAAGAAGAAATAGTAATTTTCAATTATTTACTAGTTATATACGATAAGAAGATATAGATGCGACAAGAATAGTCTTCATAACTATGTTCCCAATACATGATCTATCTACAAATCAAATCTAACAGCTTCGGCGCCATACACAGTATATGTTATTCAAGTAATTATTAAGAGGGACTATTAAGCCTTATGAAGCTTTCCTTTCTTCTCTTAAATTATACGAGGTTGAGACTGTGTACATATGAAAAGAGCGTGTAGTACTTCGTACATGCAATAGTGATCATGTAACAGGTGGAATTTTCCTGAAAATATCGTAAGAATACTATTAATAATAAGAAGTATCTGGAACGATGAAAGGAAACAACTGTCTTTGGTATTGTTGCATTGGCCTCTTCTGTGTAATGTATTTACGAATGCTAACATAACCGTATTGTATGACCAAAGAAAAATCACCTAAGTTCTGTTCAAAAAGTATAACAATTCCTTTCCATGCGTACTGCATTGTATACGCAGTAGGATCATGTGTGACTAAAATAACTTTCGAAAGCTTTATTATGATTTCTTATGAGTTATTTGAAGGCAAATTGTTCCTGAAGGCGCCGAGTGATTAGGTAACTTCCTCATATACGTATTCCTGAAATTTTTATATTTCCAGTTGGATTTCATTAATGAAATCTGTGGATCATGAAAACATGGTGAGATTTAAGGTATCGGCGGATTCCTCATAATGATTCCTGTCTGAATCAACGTTCGATTCGGAATTTCTATAATTCCATACACCGTGGAATGGACAGTTAGCACCTTTCCATTGATTCTTTCTGCTGAAAAGTCTATATTTTGAGCAATTCTGCGGAAACATGGAATAGTTTACATTTCATGTATGCAATCCATGGTAATATTTAGATGAATCTACGTAAGCATCAAAATGATTATTGCCTGATACAGAATCTATTAGTTTTCCGAGAAGTTTATCAGACGTCTATTCATTAATTCGTTTCTCATATGTTGTATAATATTTATTCAACCCAGTCATTACATTCCCGTTTAGAATAACATATTTGTGTGTACAATAAGTAAGACGACTGAGGGGTATGAAGAATATTGTGATAACTGTAAAGAACATGTCATTTATATTCATTCCGGATTTATATACATTTGTGGGGATATATGAATGAAGTTCACAAAGCACATTTAACTCTATGAGTGAATGTATTTTTTATATGGAGCCACTTTAGTTAGGTTGCAGAATGGACATACAACATATCGTACAGGGACGAAGTTGTTAATAACACCCCTTATGACTAACTCCTTAGTGGTATTCCTGAATATACGCGGACTAAATAGTTGCGTGATTCCTGTGAAATAGAGAATAGCTTCACCTGTGTGTTGTGGGCGGTTTCCACAGAAGCATAATCGGAGGAATTATTAGGGTTTTTTCCTTTTCTTTCTTTTCTGCTTTCTTCTTATTTTTTCTATTTTCTTATAATTTTTCCTCTTGTTCTTCCTGCTAGTTTCTTCCTTCTTTTATTGTTAATCATTTTATTTCTTATTTTTCCTTTCTTTCTTTTTCCCTTTTTCCCTTTTTCCGATTTGTTTTTTATTTTTCTCTTGTCTTTTTGTTCTTTTGTTTTTTTCATTTGTTTCTTATTTTTCTCTTTTTTTTTTTTCTTTTTTTTTAATTTTTTTTCTTTATTTTTCGCCTTTTTTTTCTAATTTATTTCTTATTTTCCATCTTCTTCGTTTTTATTCTTGCTTCCCTGTAATTTTGTCTTTCTCCTTTCCTTATTTTTTTCATTCTGTTTTTTATTCTTTGCTTTTCTTCTTTATTTATTTCCTTATCTATTTCTTTCTCTTGAGACGAATATAGATTCAGTTATTACCAATAAACAATGATGGCTATTCTTTATTAGGTGGCTCCGGCGTAATTATTCCAACTACTACATTACACAATAGAGCGTATGACATGCTATGCCTTATGGTAGGAAAACTATGGTATTTTTCGTACATCATAAATTAATATTTCTTTTCCTTTAGTATAAATTTCCCTTAGAATTGTTGTTGCTCATAAAATGACTTATAAGTGCAATATACCTCTTCTTCGGTTATTTTCACATATGAAAAGAAGTTTATAAATACAGGAAGGCGCAATGGGAAATTTCTTAATGCAACCGTGCGTTCAGTGCAAAAATTTTGTGCATTTCTTTGCAGTGGTTTTATAAGGGGCTATGTAAATAATTCTTATGAATGATGAGAACAGACTGATTACTTTATTGTATGTAGTGCAGACTTAATTATTTTTTTTCTTTCTCGTAAATATGGTTATTTCAGCAGAAAAGAAAGTGAATTACAGGGCGCATATTTGTGAGCTGAATAATTAGTAATTATTATCATAAAAATTTTAATGAAATATATATTTTATTCATTCGCGTGTGTAATTACAAGAAATAGCGCGGTGTACTGTAAAAATGCGCTCCTGTGCATGAATAATAGAATGAAAGATATACATCCAGTGTAATCTCAATTGTGTCACAAGGAAAACAATTATGTTTCACCCGGAAAAATCATACTTGGAAACGATTTCATAGTAGTCTTTTCATATAAATAGAATCAATACCACAAAAATATTTTCCTACATG
>NW_008481978.1:14075-17736 GCF_000524495.1 Plasmodium inui San Antonio 1
ATGCATAACATTACATTAGTGAGTTCATCGTAGCAGATGAGACTTAAGAATAGTCTAAGCGATGTAGCATTAGTTATGATTATAGTAAGGCTGCGTGAATGTATTATTAGGTCTTAAAATATTGCAGCAGTGAGATAATATTATGTGCATGGTTGAATCCAATTTCGTATGCGTCACAATTCGTCAAGTTGTTAGTGTATTTATAGTTTCGGCGTTAAATATGCTCATTTATATACACGTTCTCATTCTATGATATGTAGTACATAAATGGATCTAGGATTGGGGCTCATATGCTGAAAATCCTGTATAGGAACCTCCCATCAGCATATATCAACTGGAAAAGGAGACTTGCACAGACAACGACACATATCCTCAAAGATATTTCTCAGAATTTTAATCAATAGCTACGTATTATTTAAGTTCTGCATTATTTGATCTATTATAATGGTATCGCAAGGGAATTTTTTTTAGCATATTCTCCATAGTAAGACGCTTAAGCAGATATTGTGACCTGTGTGTTGTGGGCCCGGCCACAATTACCATATGAGGGAAGACTTATGGGAGAAGCAGACACATACATTTTCATAATGATATGCATACATATCATTACATATGTCTATAGAAAGAATTTCCCACATAGTTTTTATTATTATCATAGTACTTTTTCCTTATGGTGCTTACGATTTCGGCTATGCATTTGCTTTGTGTAACTCATATTTGAGGAGTATTTTTTGGATGAGGAAGAAATAGAATATTGCACTCTTAAGATGCCTTCCGAAAATTCTTATATTTATTTTAAACGTGTGAAATGGGTAGACACATAGAGACAAATAAACTAACAATTAAGGGCGAGAACCAAATCGACCAGAAGCCACGAAGACAGTTTCTGTATAAACAGGATGCACAGGGAAGCCGGATAATTTTGCCCCAGATAATGTACAAATTAGAAAATATTTTTTCTACAGAGTAATTCCCACTAAAAAGGGAATTCTCCTTCATACCAGAAATCGAACAGATTCTTGCGCAATGCAAAGGAAGATAACATTTTTTATAGTATACTATGCATATATTAATACGGACTAATGGAGGTTACCTCCTGTCGATAATATTGACCCGGCTCACGAGGACTGTATGAGTTATCGTAGGATACAATGGTACAGGTCAACACTTCACGACGCTGGAAGTGTAATTTTGAAGGAGAAAAATCCTACGCAGCTTATAAGCCGAAATGCGGGTTCATTTATAGCATTTTAAGCCTAGAGCTGATGCCATTTGAGGGGGACTATGGTAGACATCTTTCAGATGAGAAATTATTCTCCTCATTCCCGCAGAATGGATGTCTCTTGTGCAATGAATAATTGGAGACGGCCACTTTGATGGTCATAAAAAGAATTTGATATAGGCGTTACATTGTTGAATTGTACAATTTCTGGTGCTAGGCCTTTATGAAAGAATTATGTAGTATGATCTAAAATTAGTTCCCTCCTGAGACATATCTCTTATGACATATGCCATCATACAATTATGCAGTATTTAATTGCATAGAATTAGGAAATGAAATGTGTTATTAATAAGAGGAGCAGAATAGTAGTTGGAAAAAAAGAAAAAGATTACTACGCAATGCACGCGTTAAGTATAGATAAATAAAAATAAATAAATAGAAATAAATAAAAATAAATAGAAATAAATAAAAATAAATAGAAATAAATAAAAATAAATAGGAATAAATAAAAATAAATAGAAATATATAAAAATAAATAAGAATAAATCAAGATAAATGAAAATTCCCTTCCCATTATATTATTTGCGTAATTTACACATTTTTTACAGGGCAGCTCTTATTCCTAAAAGGTCGTCAATGGAAAAATATTTTTGGCATTATCACGGATAGATTAAATTATTATTATTAGGTGAATCTATTAAAAAAATATATTTTCTATTCTCTATTTTTTTTTCTTTTTTCCTGGTTAATTCGTTCTATATTTTTCAACAAATATGCTACGATAAGCGGAATATAAGTCAATAGAAATAAGCTCCCTAAATAAAATCCTAAGATAGTGGAAGTTTTATATAGTATGTTTATATGGGGTTACAAATTGCGGAATAATTATGAGATAAAATTTATAATGCATAGCCGATTTGTAACATGTGAGGCTTCTCCATAGATTACACCCTAAATTCTCAGTTTCCGTATTAATATTCATACGCATAATAGGTCTACTTCTACAAAAAAAAAGAAAAAATCTTTCTCTGCAGGATTTATTTACTCGTAAGAAACAGTTTCTAATTTTTCCAATCATAATAAAATAATTGTAAATTCCTCTTACTCCCTCCTATTCTCCTACACGACCATGGTATTCAATTTATGGCCAATATAATGTAATGTTAATATAAAAATCAAATGAAGGGGTCATTCATTCGGAATATAGCATCTGAAATTTGATGTAAATGTCGTCATATACAATTATACAGAATTCAGAGTTTCTCATTATCAAGAGGAATATTCAATCTGGGAATAATTTGAGAACTCTGGAAACGGTGCCATTCTTCTCTTTTTACATTATTTGGTGTCATATATTAATTAAGGTGTGTATTTGAAGAAGGTTGTTTCCTTTTATGGACATTGCTCGCCAAGGTGTCATTCAGCCTATAGCTGAGGAGTATACATATACATGTCTTTACATATATATTTTTCCTTCCCTAATTTGTCTTTTTTCTATTTATGAATTCCTTTTATTCCTAAGTGTAGTATAAAGATAAGTGTTTCTCCTTTCGTTTTTTCCTTTGTCCCGTCCTGTGCTTCCCCTTTTCTTTTTTCACTTTCGATTTTTTTACTCGCTCTCTTCTTTTTTTTTCTTCTTTTGTAGTTTCTTCCCGTTGTCTGATTCTTTTATGTTCAACCTTAAGAGTCTGTATTTCATGTCATCTATAATTTTTCCTTTTTGATTTTTTGTAGTTGTCGCGCCCTGTTTGATTTTTCTATATTCAACCTTAAAAGTGTGTATTTTATGTTATTTATAATTTTCCTCTTTTTCTTTCCTCTTTCTGTTTCCTTCCTTTTTTCTTTTTTTCATTACATCATACATGTTTCATTTTCAATTCGGGAGAAATAACAAAGTGGACTCTTTTCTTTTTTTCCCTTTCTTTTGGTTATACACTGTAACTTTCTTATGTATGTTTCGCGCTCCTTTAGATATAGAGATAGAAATTCTAGAATAATTTGGTTTACTATAAGAGAAGTTCTGTTTTTATTTTTGAAAATTACCGTCATTAAATGACTTCTCTCATATCAGCGTCTACAACTCTGTACAGAAGCACCATTATATACCGAGTAGATCTTTTTAGGTATATTTATTCATCTAAGTCATGGGAAAAAGAAATAGAAAGTGAAGGAATTCCTCATGTGTTCAATCCGGCACGTCCTTGTATTCTATTTCTCGTGGTGATTACTTATATCAGGATGTCAGTGAGAGGACAAGTTTATTAAAATAGCAAGCAATCCCACATCCGCTGTATACTAAACATACAGAAAAGATAGAAGTAGTATATATTAATAATCTTAATGTCTGAAAAATATAAAATTTCAGCATGCCTATTTTTTGAAGGTTATTGTCCAGATGGCACCTTTCTTTGAGCAGCAGGCATGAATTTTAACTGAACA
>NW_008481979.1:0-1129 GCF_000524495.1 Plasmodium inui San Antonio 1
ACATAAACGAAATCATGTCGCCATGGACTATACCTGAGGAATTCTTTATTGGCAGATAATTCCATTTGCTGGAGTATTATTATATCCTCCTTAGGAAACATTAAGTTTGTGAGTCGATATTCCGATTGTACCAGGGGGAAGGAACTTCTCTAAACAATCCTCCCTTTAGGTGATCGTAAGGTCAGTTCAAGGTTTCTATTTTTTCTTCCTTTGGGGAACATTCCTTTTCTCAACATCCCTTTTGGTAGGCTTCTCGATTTTACTGCCCGTTTCTCTCTTTTTCAATATACACTATGCCCAATCAATAAATTCTTAACCATTATATGATGTTCCCCCGCTATTTTATATCCTTCTGCTTATTCACTCCTTAGCATGTCAAGACAGCTTCCTTTATATCATCCCTCAGGATATGCTATATAGCAAAGAAAATATCATATAAGCCACAACATTTTGTATTCAGCTATTTAAACAGTTATTCTTTTGCCACCTGGGGTGTAAATGTATATTATGATAATGTATCGAAACATAAAGAGTCCCCTGTTTATTCAGATGATCCCCACAAAAACTCACCAATACTTTCGAAAATTTTGCTTAATTAATCACGTGGAATAACACACAATAGATTCATAAAACTATTTGACTCATTATTAAGGGAGGGAACTTTTCTATTATCGTCTATATTCTCATATAGCATTACACTTAGAACTCATATAAAAACCATATCACTGCCAAAATGATTGTGTATTTATTCACTTCTTCTCATTTTTCAGAAGAATCTCATAACTCTATGATGGTGTAAGACTCCTTTATAGGACATGTCTTTATTTCAATAGGCGAATGTATGCATTGTAGAGGCTTAGATTCCTTTATTCATAAAAGGGGTTACGAATACCACTTAACATTCTACATTTTCCTGTGGGGAACAAGCAGACACCCGTTATAGCATCTTTTATAGTCTTAGATACAGACAAAAATGAAGTTACTGTATGACTTATTATACTTCAGGAACTCAGCACAGATTCAAGATATTATCTGTCCTTATCTCTTTGTTTATATGTTAGAAAACAGGAAAGTCTCTATTTCATATATCTATCTTGTCAGAGGGAAAGATCTGCTGCTCACATTATTC
>NW_008481979.1:1669-9718 GCF_000524495.1 Plasmodium inui San Antonio 1
TCACGATGTATTACTGTACTTACAGTGTTACTTCGCCTATAAAAATTTCTTCCTATATATACGCATCCTTGGTATATTGAAACCCCTTTTAGTGATAGTATCCCTCACTTTCTTATACAGCGTCAATATCCTTATGATTGGCATATTAGTATTCCACGAATAAAATTCCTCTGGAGACAATTGTTTTCTCGAAATGGTATGATTTTTACAACTGCCGTCCTCCTCAAGGAATTCGACTCTCTAAACCTTTGTATTATCTTAAACAATTCTCCTCCCTACACAGCACTGTTCTACATAGAATATTCCCCTTGACAGAATCTTATCCTCTAAACAGTTGTTGTAATGCCGCTTTTTACAGTTAATACAAATATACTGGATGCATCTGGTATTTTCTATATATGTGTAATGCTTAGTGATTGGACTCCCTCCAAGAATACCGCTGAATCCACTCTATTATCTCTTACTAAATATCTCTTTTTAAATTATGGTGCTTCCTGTTTTAAATCTTGACGACTCAACAATAGGGACTTCCCGGATTTTCCTACTGTTTATGCAGTGATACTCTAGAGAAATGTCTCCATCTCACATATTTAATAATGGTCGCGAAAAATGTACTCTTTATATATTAGTCTTCCAAGGAATTGTATATTTTTCGCCTCATTCTATTCTTCAAATAATAGCACCCATTGGCCTAACTTTTCCATATAAACGTATTCCAGTCATAGTCATAGAACCCCCACGATTATTTTCCTGATATCATGGTTCCCCATCGAGATGTGTTTTCTTCAGCCAATAATAGTCTCCAAATAAAAAAAACTGTAAAATATGAACCTGGTGCAGAATAATATTCAGGAGACATGCATACAGTACACAAAATAATACTGGAGGTATAGACGCATGGTTCATATAATAGGGCTGTATGCTAAGCGTACATTCCACAGGCCCGTAGTCCTGGGGGGAGCGATATTTTTTAAATAATACTACACATAAATCATTATTCTTCCATTAGTCACGTTCTTCAATTAGTTTTATCTAAAACGCTATGTTATGAGTCCTTCACATAAAAGCATTCCTGCGACACTGTACATTACAAACAACATTTCCGCTAGAATCCTTGCATTGTTCATATGCAAGTATTTGTGCCTCAATTGTATTACTCCGGTAATAATACATTCGACAGAGCTATAGCGCCTGAACCTGCGCGTAATTAATGGCTTGCTCTTTTCTTTAGAATGTAGCCCTCAATTCTTCACATAATACTATTTCATAGAGATCTATACTAATCAATGACTAGTGCTGTCCAAATAAGAGGAATCGAAATTTGGAAGACATAGCCCGCAATTCACACACTTTTGCATTTTTGATGGGCATTTTTTAGGAAAATCCCTATCTTTGAAAGGATGGTTCTTGAGAATATCCGTATTGTTCATACAATACTGTATTTTGAATATCATTGCACTCCACAGAATGCCACTTCTCATTTTCCCTTCTCTCTACATATCACCTGAGTGCAGGGACAATAATTTCTTTCAAATGAATGTGCTACAAGCTCTGTGTTAGTTGTAAAATATTTTCCCTTCCTTACAATAACAGCATAACCGGTAAATCCATACAATCGTATTCTTGATACAGCTGTATTCTTTATCAGCATCGACACTTTAGACACATATATACAGTTCATATCATGCTATGCCTTATATATTAATGGTACACTATGTATATTTCTCTACTTGATACATGTGTTTTATTCATACAATATCATTGTCGGCCTGGATGACGGATAAAGATAATGATACGGCATGCATGTTCATACACTTTAAATCATAGTACTCTCGGTACAGTACTATTCACTTCACAATGCTATTCCTAATATCTGAATACTTCGCAAACATCCACATTGTTCACATAATAGTACTCTGGGAATGTTACCATTGGGATCGAATAAGTAATTCTTAGACAATACTCCTTCACGCACATGTGTACACTTGCTCGAGCGCTACTCCCCCAATCATCCAGTTCCACATTATACGGCTATTAATATAATAACACTCCAGGGAGTGCTATGAATTCCGGAATATGGTGCTTTGCCTATAATAGAAGCCTAAACAACAGGCCATGATGTTCCACCTCTTTTAATAATTGTGCATGGGAGGTATCCAGAATCCCACCACAATTTTGCACTCCAAGACATCACACTAGGGAGATATGACTACACTCACAAGACTGCGCCGCAGATCATCCGTACGTTTTATACAATTATGCCCCTAAATGGACAGTACTCTGCAGATATCAGCATAGTCCAACCATTAATACCCACATATAAGAGTACTACGAGAATCTCCGCCTTCGTCACCATGGGAAGTGGGGACACATCACTACTTCCTTGGCATATGCCTTCGTGGTATATCTGGGTACTTCATACAATATTACCCTACGAATAATGACACCCCTCGAGAATCAGTATTCTTGACACTATAATACGGTTAACATTATAGTGGCCCTGGCATAGCTATACTGTTTAGACAATATGATTCGAGGCCACCTGTGGGATCTGCAGAATCGCCCAATTCATATCATCGAGCCATTAACCCAACATGGGCACCCTTCAAATAATGCTATTCCAAGGACAGTTGTACTCATCAGGACAAACTACTCTGTACATAACATCAGTGTTCTTCAGGTAATCGTGCAATTCACTCTTCCTGTATCCCACACAACTGTACCCCCCAGACGGAGGTACTATGGCAACTTCCACAAGTTGAGTAACGGTTGGCTCTGCTCATACGGCACAAAGCCAATTCATAAATTCTACACTTCCCCTTACTTCACTTAATATTACTGTTCCAACTTCAGCATTCCTCAAATAGCAGTGTACCAGGCATGTTCGCACATGGTAGTTTTGAGTACCATACATACATCTCTACTGTTCCCATAATAGTACTGCAAGTCATGAATATTCATTCAGAATATATCTTGTCCAGATACGAGTTTTCTACACAGAACAAGGTTGTAAACAGGACGATACTTTTTTCACACCATTACCCTCCCAAAAAATCGTACTGCAAAGGTTATTTTACTCATAAAGGCAGGACACTCCACACATCATGCTCTTGTTGGTATAGTAGCATTCCAGGTGATCCATATAACTGGACTACTAGTACCTTCATAGAACAGTACTATGCGGACATTTAGACTCCTCACCATTGAACATCCAGAGACGTTAGTATTCTTTAGATAATACTTAGACTGCAATATTCATTGACTCCACAGGACAGTGGTATTCATATAATAAAAGCATAAACCAGGAATCTTTAACATAACCCATTACATGAAGGGGAATACTCTTCACATCATAGTACTATATGTACATCTGCGCACTCTACCAGGGTTAGGGACTGATACTAGTACTTTATAAATAATGGTATCCAAGGCGTGCTTCCATTCTTCAAATATCATACAATAAGCATGTTACTACTCGATACATATAAGTATTACGGACACCTGGATACGCTTCATATACAGTAACACTGGAAGATATCCTTACCCTTTACACAGATGTGTTCTTCAAATAAGGGCAATCCAGCCACAAGGAGCCTTTTCAGATAACAATCCCTCAGGATATCCCTACATTTCACATAGTACTGCATTCAAGATGTTGGTGGACTTCACAGAATGGCACTCTTCATATACTCACGCTTTCCATATGGAATGAACACTGGTATATCAGTACTCCTCAAGTAATTCTGTTCCAGGTGGCTTCCAAGGTTCAAACGATTTAGTCCTCCGTATAGTACTTGTATCATCCCTTGACCCCCATATAATAATAGTGCCCGTACAGACTTTTACTTCTCAACCATGGACACTTGATGCATGTCCCACCATCTCATACAGTTGTGCTCACTATATAATACTACAGCACGTATATGTGTGAACTTCCTTCAATGGTGTCATTCATATAATAGTATTCTTGAGACACACATACAGGGTAGAAATAATGTTAGCTTTTGCATGTCAGTAGTATTTAAATCATAGTACTAGGGGCACTGTAGTACTCATCCCCAGAATGTTATTCCCCCCATATGAATACTCGGCAGACATTTGGACTATTCACTTGATAGTACTCTGGGAATATCAATACTTGATCTTAAGAAGTTATTCTCACACAAGGGTAATCTAAAGATATCCCTACACTTGGTAGAGCGGTGCTGCTAAAGTCATGAAGCATCACGCAATGCACCACTCTTAAAATAATAATACTTCAGGGACTGCTACAAGTTCCACACAGTAGTTTTGTGAGTATAATAGAAGCCGAAATCCTGCCCCTCGATTTTCAGACCCTTCAAATAATTGTGCTTCTGACACATCCATAATGTGCGAACAACTCTACTTCCTAAACGACACTACTACGTACATAGGAATATACTCACAAATTACAGCTCCAGATTATCCATACTTCCCACGGAGGTATTCTATTCAGAATACAATGCACAACAAATATTACCACAGCTCATCCATTAGTACATTCATATAACGATACTACGACAACTTCTGTAATCATGACCATTGGAAATCCATAGGCATCCGTACTGTATAAGCAATAGTCTTCCTGTAATATCCATAAACTCGACGGAATAGTATTCTCCAAATAATGACACTCGTGGAATATCAATATTTCAAACACACAAGTATGGTTCACATCATAGTACTATTGGCACCATAGTACTATCGAAATCATGGTGTTGCTGACATCCGTTAAGGGCTGTACGATCCCGCACTTCATATAATTGGGCCAGTAAACTTAAAACCAGACCCTTCACATAATGGCACTTCGAAGACAGGCATGTTCCTCTGGGGACACCATTCTGTATATAACCGTAATACTCCTCAAATGACGCAACACTGAACAGGTCCACGTGGTTGATAGCATAGTATCCGTCATATAAAACTATTACGGGAACAGTCATACCATTCATAGTGTAAAGCTCTGCATATGATAAAACATTATACCATATATCTTATCTGCTTCAACATAAATTACTTGACAGTACTATCGTAAGCTTCTGATGCTTCGAATAAGAATGTAGCAGGGATATTAGCACTTTGCAGCTATGAGTACGGCCTATATTTATGTATTCTTCACACAATAATACTTCGAGTCATCAATGCTGCTATACAACTGTGCACTTCGAAGGGAGGTATAATCCAAACAGGAGTATTGTTAACATAACGGTATTACCTGTACACGCGTACTCTCTAAAGAATAGTACGACACATATTGTCCTACTAATGAAGGCATATAAGTGCGGATAGAATGGTACCCATAGCATAATAGCACTCCTGGAAGATCAATACTCAAGACAAAAAAGTACTCCTAATATCATAATACTCCTGGAGTAACAATACTCTTTAAGTAATAGTATTACAGATGACTCCTAGAATTTGCGCAATCCTGCACTTCATGTAATCAAGTCATTAAACTTAAATCAAGACACTTGACTTCATGATAACCCAAGGATAGACTTATTCATCCAGGTACACCGCCCCCCACATAACAGTACTTTTCTTAAATTAACAGTGTACTTCACACATTAACACACTCAACGCAAAAGTATTCTTCACATAAGAAATCTACTGGAGTTTCTGCACTGCTCATACAATAGGTCTCCGCAAATGGTAGAAGTTTACGCCCCATATATCCTATTACCCGAATACATCACTTAATACGACTGTTTTGACCTCGCCATGATCCAAATAGCGGTGTACCAAGCATGTCGGCTATTTCCACATATGAGTATTATACATACGTCTGCACTCTCCGCATATTGTTATTGCAAATCATGAATACTCAGTAAGGGAGTGTGCTATTTAAATAAACGTATAATCCACACAACAATACTCTTAACATGACGGTACTCCTGACACACATGTACTCCTCCATAGCATACTATTTTGAATATAATGATATTGATTATGACAGAACTCCGAACATATAAGGGTGCAGATTAGTAGGATACGACTAGACGTCATGCAGATAGTTGATCTATTAGAATCTTCATATAATGGTACCATGAGAATCTCTGGATTGCGGACTATTGCGAATCCACACAAATTGGTACGGTTTAAACGAGAGTTGTAGAATATTCATGCACTTCACATGATACTACAACACGAGCATCCGGCCGCTGCAACGGCGTTAAAAGCGCAAACCACTATTCTGCAAAGAAGAGTACCCCACGCGGGATTGTGGTGCTGATGTAACGAACCGATAAGCATCTTAGTATTCTACGGATATGAATACTATACACACATCAGTATTTTCCATGCAATAAAATTCCTGGATATCCATACCCTAGACACAAGTGTGTTTTCCCAATAACAGTGTTATCCAGGTAAAACCGCTATTCACCTAATACAACTCAATGAACATCATCACTTCAAAAGCAATAATACACCAGGGAAGAAAGTGCCCTTTTACACATGGGTATATTATTCCTGTTTTGTAATGTTACCACATCAGTATGCATATGATATTTACACTTCACATATGTCGCCTTCTTCCTAAATAGCCAAAGAGAGAGAATATCTTCATAATGGCTCCGCATAGAAAGAAAAAAAAAGGCGATCAGAATATTACGGAAGAAGAAATTCTAATAAAGAAGAATGACATACAATACAGCATATAAACAGGGATGCGACCAAAAGGACATCTTCTCAATGATGCGGCCTGAAAATACATTTCCACAATAATGAAGGCAAAGGGACATCTTCAGAATGACGCGACAAAGAAACATACTGAGGATACTAGGACAAGAGAACATCTTCATAAAAAGAATAAAAAACAAGAGAGAGTCTTATACCCTGCCGCGCAGAAGGGGAATCTTCATACAGGAAATCACACACCGAGGGACATCTTAAGAATTCCGCGAGGAAGGTACATCAACGTAAAAAAACTGACACAGAAAAAAACATCTTCACGATGCCGGTGGAGGAAGGAGCATCCATATAAAACAGATAACACAGAACAATATATTCAGGCTGCCGCCGGAAAATAGCATCATAGGAATGCCTCGGAAAGAATATATCTTCATAAAAAATAGGCCTCGCAAAAGAATGCCTTCGCAGTAAAATGATAAAAGGAAGAACCATCTTTATAAAACAGCCAAACAGAAAAATATCATCGATATAACGCGGTCACAGGAGTCTTCGTAAAACAGATGCCACAGAAGCCAAAATTCTCACAATGACGTGGCACGGGCGACCCTCATCGCGGCCCCCGAACAGAGAAATATCATGAGAAAGGAAATGAAGCACAAACAAGAATCTTCATAGTGACACGCCAGAAGAAACCATCTCTATAAGGATGACGAGCGAAGGAATATATTAAGAGTCCACCGCGATAAAATGAATCTTGGGAAGGAACATACCCCACAGAGAAGATACACTTCACCATGAGCAGCCCTAAAGGAACAGAAATTCATAAGAATGCAACAGGAAATATCATCCTGAAAAAAATGCCACACACACAGACATCTTCATATTGACACAACAGGGAGGATGTAGCTATGCGAAAATGTAACACAAAGAAGCATTATTATAGTGACATGTCAAATATAAGCATCCTTAGAGAAATGCAACACACAGAAAAAGTATCAGAATTCCGCGACAGAGCAGTACACATCACAGTGACGTAACACCACAACAGCACAATGATCCGGAGGGAGAGCACCATAACAATGCAGGAGAAGAGATGCAACATGATGAAGAAGCTACACAAAAAGAATCGTGATAAAAATACAGCAAATAAGGGCATATTCATACAAATGCCAAGAGAAGTGGTATCTTCATAGAGGTGCTGCGAAAAATGTCATTATAAAGGAACCCTCCAAAGAATTCTCGTCAAAGAAATGCTGCAAAGAGGTGTATCCTCATGAAAGAATTAAGTAGAGAAATATATATAATAGAGCCAAACAAAACAGCGCGCGTGCAACCGGTATAACCCATGAAGGGAATCCCGCAAAAAATTGATCCACATGAAGAGACTTTGGGAAG
>NW_008481979.1:10738-11427 GCF_000524495.1 Plasmodium inui San Antonio 1
AAACACGACCATCCGAGCATCTCACAGTGTACCCATTGGAATTGCATATTCCTATTCTGTTGCACTTATAGCAGTTTCCACAGAGAGGCATGAACTTATTTAAACGCTATAGGAGTCCTCCCAATTGTATGCAACATACTATTAAAGTTCAATATAAAATTAGAACCAATATTATACCAGTTCGAATTCAGCAATCCATTACTTCCCTTATATATGCATAGATAAAACACGTCATGAGCAATCCTGTAATTTTAACGAGTAAATTTTTATGCCAAATGAATAATCTTCTAATCGAAATCTGCATATAATGCTAAGTACTTTCTCTTTCTCCGTAAAAAGGTGTACCATCGGTACTATTATCTTTCCCTTTCGTTTTGTTTTCGGGTAGCTCTCTTCTGTAAGACAGCAGATGGGCATCAGAATTCACCAGGTTAGCACTTCTTATTTCTATGACGGATGAACTAATCCCACATATAAAGGGGAAGGAACATACATATATGTATGTATATTCATGGGTATATATATGTTCCATACAAGGGTGTAAAGAGCTCAAGAACACATAGGCTGTTATCGATAAATGATAGCAATGTATACAGGTATCTAAATTATGTGTATTTTTTCAGCTATTATCTCCCTTAGACTCTCGAAATTCATTCATCGTTAGTTTACACCCATAATGTAAATTCTCT
>NW_008481979.1:14037-15130 GCF_000524495.1 Plasmodium inui San Antonio 1
ACTGGAAAGAATTAAATTTATGACAGAAACATATCTGTTATTCCTTCTACAAGTCTCAAGAAAAGAAAAAAAAAAAAAACCCTAGGGTTAATAATTAATTATATCTCAGAAGGAAAGGTATTGTTCTGATCTTTTCCACTCTGTAAAATTATATACTTCTATAAATACCATAATACCTAACAGTACTTTTATAATATAAGGACATTACACAGAGAAAAAGAAAAAAAATCTTAAACAGTCTATTATGGGCTCACTTAGTATATAAGAAGAAGAGCATACTTCAATATTTATCGTCCTCACTGGAATTTCTTACTTAAGTCCTTTATGTTATCCTTATAGGGAATATGATGAGAGATGTACGTTCATTGTAAAAGGGAGAATAAAAAAGAATATTTACACTTTTATGTAAAATTTCTCGCACACAATCTTAGGGTAAGAAAAAAATAGGACTCTTTCAACATATAACGCGCTCTCTGAAACCTTATATTGTTTGCCTATTTTGAGCATCTTCTCATTTGTAGGCGCCAACTATAATATATTCCAACATATTGTGAAATGGTGGAAGCCACAAGTTTTATGTGATTATGCAGATATACTATAAAGTGTTCCCCAAATTTGTAAAGTATGCATAGAGGGAAACCTTCCATAATCGTGTTTTCTCTAATCAGAATTGTGAGAGGACTTCCGTAGGATATATTCTGACTACGCAGATTCCCATTTTTTTAGTAATTAATCTCCCTTATTTTTACCTCTTCCCTTGACTACTGATACTGTTTTTACCATATGGTTCTGAAAGCACTTCGATATCATTATTCATGTGTTTCTTCCTATGTGTTTGCAAATTCTATATGTTTTATATAAATATGAGGACATTGGAAAAGCATTATAAAATTGCAATATTTCATTACTTTTGCATCCAAATGGAATGCATAATAAAATATAGATTAGATAATGCAAGAGAATCGATGAAACCCCAATCACCATAAGAAAACAGTCTTATAACAATAATAAAAATTATTCGAAGAATGCTTTCTATACACAAGCAACGATATGTATAGAATGATGAAAATCGATATTCCTTTTAAATTGTGAA
>NW_008481979.1:17010-17943 GCF_000524495.1 Plasmodium inui San Antonio 1
CTCAACTAGTAATTTTCCCGGTGAAACATAATTGTTTTTCTTCAGATACAATTAGAGTGACACTTGATTTATATTTCTCATCGATATTATTCACAGACATCAGCGTATTATTAGAGTATACGGTGTTATTTCGTGCAATTACCTACGTGAATAAATGAAATATGTAATTCATTTAAATATTTATGATAATAATTACTAATTATTCAACTCACAAATATGCGCCGCATAATTCACTTTCTTTTTTGCTGAAATAACCATATTTACGAGAAAGAAAAAAAATAATTAAGTCTGCACTACATAGAATATAGTAATCAGTCCATTCTCATCATTTGTAAGAATTATTTACATAGCCTTTTATAAAGCCATCGCACACAAGTTAAGTGCAGAAAATCTGTGCACTCAACGCACGATTGCATTAAGGAATTTCACATTGTGTCTTCTTGTATTTATAAACTTCTTTTCCTATGCGAAAATAGCCCTAGCAGAGATATATTACATTTATAAGTCATTTTATGAGTAACAAAAATTTTAAGCAAAATCTATACTAAAGGGAAGGAAGTATTAATTTATAATGTACGAACAATACCATAGTTTTCCTACCATAAGGCATAGCATGTCATACTCTTTATTGTGTAATGTATTAGTTGCAGTAATTATAGCGAAGCCACCTTATAAGGAATAGCCATCATTGTTTATTGGTAATAACTGAATCTATATTCGTCTCAAGAGAAAAGAATAGATAAGGAAATAAATAAAGAAGAAAAGCAAAAAATAAAAAACAGAATGAAAAAAATAAGAAAACAAGAGAAAGAAAATTACGAGAAAGGAACAATAAAAGAGAAGAAGATGGAAAATAAGAAATAAATTACCAAAAAAAAAGCAAAAAATACAGAAAAAAAAAAAAGAAAAGAGCCATAAGCTAATAATGTATAG
>NW_008481980.1:0-2339 GCF_000524495.1 Plasmodium inui San Antonio 1
CAACTACCACAATCACGACTCCAGAGAAGAAAGAAAAACACTTGTCGGTCTCCTTAAAATAATAATTGGTTACTAAATTACACAAACTACTGTTCTTGTTTTGACTTCTCCCATAAAACAAATTATGAAATCTTGTTGTACATGAAGGCACTTCTGTGTAGATAGGTATCTAAAACGAAAAGAGTGGAAAACTAAAATGAAGCCCCTCGGGGAACAATTGTTTAGGTAACGGTGGCCAGAATTCTATGCAGACAGACAGGAAGAAAAGGAGAAAAAAATCATGAGTCTGGAGTTATTATCGGAAGGTGATCCATTAAAGCGGGAGAGTGCAGCTTATGGTTATAATATATATATAAACACGAATACAAAAAAAGAAACTCCATGCAGGCCTGTATTTATTTATCTTCCTATTTCTTCATGACAGGAGGATATCGATAATACGATTAAGTCATGGGAAACACTATGCTTCCGGGATTTATTAATCATTTATGACGAAAAAATATGACAGTCCCATGACGTGAGGGGGAAAGTCTCTGTAAATTTCTCCCCCAAAATACTGTAGTTTGCATATAGCGACTTCTCATTGGAGAAATTTCTTTACACAAATTGTTCATGAAACGTTCTGTATATTCTTCCATGATTATGTTCTGCGGCCCATCAATACCCTTGTCTGCCTTGTATTGGTCTCATCCTAGGTATACCATCATTCTGCCGAGTTTGCATCACAAGGACACCATCCCTTATTATGGATCGCCTCCCTTCGGCACCATTTTGGAGTGGCCTCCTGGCGTGTCCTCTTTTTCTGTTTCTATCTTCATTTCTATATTTGTTTTTAATGGACTTCTTAATTCTGTGTAACTTACGTCCAAGGTAGATGATTAAGACAGTGGACGAAACGAGAAAGAACTGGAAATCCATCGGGGAACCTACGGCCATTACTACTTTCCCGTATAGAAGCATTCCCAAAAGTGGTGTGAAAAACTTTAATATGGAAGTAGCGATTCCTAATCTGTCACATGAGGATTCCTCCTTTTTAGAAGATTTATTATCGCCCTTTGTGTGAGGAAGAAGGGAGCGAAGTGGTTGCTTCTTGATTCTTTTGTCGATGTCTTCGAAAAGGTTGTCTATCAAATTGGATGACTCGCTTGTCTCGTCAAAGTCACTCCCTGTCTCTCCAGATGACTTCCTTCCCTGTGGGACCCTTGACCTTCTACGATTTCGGTAATTCTGTTGCCCTTGAGATTTTTTAGCGGATGGTCTCAAGCACATTCCTTCTTCGTCGCTATCAGTGTCGCTTGGCTGTGTGATTGTATCTTTTAAGTTTCCCTTTACACGTTTCCTTGTTGTTTTTGTAAATATCTCTTCCGATTCGTCTCTGTCGTAATAAAATTGAGCCTTCTTCTCGTGGTCGTAATAAGCAAATTTCTACCGGTTTTCATTGGCGCGTGTTCCAGAAGGGTAGTAACTCCTTCTCTGATAACAGTTGTCCTCTTCATCCGGATTGTCATCATCCTCATCGTCATCATCCTCATTGTCATCATCCTCATCGTCATCATCCTCATTGTCATCATCCTCATCGTCATCATCCTCATTGTCATCATCCTCATCGTTATCATCCTCATCGTCAAAACCTTCATGGTCACTGTTCTTCCCGGCCTGCATAGTGACATGTCTCATTTGGTAGCTCTTTTGGGACTCACATTTTTATCCGTGTAATGCTAGGTTTCAACAGGGAGTGGAGCCGCCAGAGTTATAATAGAACGTGTTGACATATTCATTTTAGTTTATTTATCTAGTTATTAAGTTATTTCAACTTACCTTATTTTTTTTTATTCTACTTTATTCTGTTTTATTCTATTTTATTTTTTTTTATTATACTTTACTCTGTTTTATTTTATTCTACTTTCTTTTACGTTATTTTTATTTCGTGTTGTGCGGGGAAAAAATATTCTTTAGGAACTGTTTCGCAAAAAAATCTGGAGCTGAATAAAGGAACACAGAGGTGGGCATAATTTTTTTGTAAATTATTTAATGAAGTTCGACTGCTCCGTTTTTTTTTTCCTTTTTTTCTCTTGGAATTTTTCTTCTACATCGATATAGATCTTTACATTCTTTCTCTTAACTTTTAATAAGAATATAGGTAAATTCCTTCCTTCATTAGTTGATATTGCAAGATATCAAACTGTAAAAAAGCGGAGAATCGGGCGGAAATCGTCTTCTCACGATAAAAGAAAAGAGACAGGCAGGTAAGAATGGAAGTAGAAATGAAAAATAAACCTGGGAAATAGAAATGGGGAATAGAAATCGAAATAGGAATAGAAATAGCAGTTGGAATGGAA
>NW_008481980.1:3323-7864 GCF_000524495.1 Plasmodium inui San Antonio 1
CGAATTAGAGGTAGCCCATTTGACATGATAGGAGGAACAGACTTGCAATCCTATTAAAACGTGACACCGCACTCTGTTCTAACTTTTGAGGTGAGCATGATAATTGGGGCAAATGGGGGTTGCCATATTCCGATCTTAGGATATGTTTAATAACAGAAGATTTTAACTTGTGCGAGACATCTCGCGCGCTCGTCTTAGCTAAGAGGACCATCATCTTCGGTGCTCACCTTGAGGAGATGGCGCTCTTCCTTTCTCTCTAAACTCGTAGGATCTCCATTTTACCTCTTCATTCAGTGCGAAGTGTTACATTGGCTTCTTTACCGACAAAATTCTTTCACGGTCCCCCTTTAGCGGTGTCACAAGTGATCATAGAATCTGTCCTTTCCAGGTCTCTGTAACGGCACTTATGGGAGAGATGCACTTTGATTTTTTCTCCATCTCGACATGTATGTGTCCTTCCTCCCCTTCCGAACACGCCAGGAATATCCAAGAGAAACTATGAGCCCGCAGCAAAAGTATAGAATATTGTTCGAAAAATTACCACTCTAAAGATAATAGGCTTCTTAAAGAAGGAATAGGAAGAGGGGGTGTAATAATTAGGCCAGCACTTAGGTCTAATCGTACGTTCTCTTTAGTCTCATAAGGTTACCTTTCACGGGGCTAGGGTTTAGCTGACAAGCAGAAGTCTTGCTTATAAATATTTTTCTACAAACAGCACAACTCTACATTTTACTGAATCCTGGTGAATTCATAACAGGGCATAGAATGTCAACCTTCCTCGTCATTCCCTGATGCAGCCGTAAACATCAGAACTAGAGAAGGATTGCTCCAACAGGCCATATGTGTCTCTACATCACTGAGTCGGATGATCATGGCTCAGGTTTATCTACTACACCTGTCTACTTCAATAAGCACAAACAAGTCAACTGTACTATCTTGGGTACTTTCTTCTTCTTCTGTTTGTGCCTCACCCAACATTTGGAACAGGGCAGAGTGTACTAAACGGATACTTCAACGGCTGTATTTCTCCGATTATATAAAGAATGAATATTTTTTTTATTACTGAAAAGTGATATCGACAGGAGGGTTATAGGAATCTTCTTAAAAGGATTCGCATTAGGACATCTTCGTCCTCCTTTGAATCCCCTTTCCTTCTTATGTTATTATTCGCAAGTCCGTTGCGTACAAATGTGAGGTTACTTCCCCTCCTGGTGAGCTTAAATGTGATGAGAGAGGAGGAGAAACCGCAAAATGCAGAGTGCAGCGTCCTGGTTGTTCTCTATGTACATGGAGCACCCAAACAAATCTGTCTTTAAGTAACAAAAAAGTTATCACACTGAAATAAGCTTGTAGGAGGTTAAACATTAAGAGTACTCTTGCAGTCGTGCAAGACGATTCCTTGTGGCATGGGGGGCGGGCGTATATGCAAGGAAATATACTATATATATAGTATGTATGCTTTCTTTAATTATTTTAAGTCCTTTTTGGGCACTCTGTTAGCTTAGTTTGCGCCATGCAACACGGCCCCGGGGTTGGACGGAGATGTTCGGGTTGTTACCGCACGTAGGGATACAGCAACCTGCATTCAGGAATATCCGCAAGTAGGAAAAGATTTCCACATACATATATTTATATATATTCATATATCTATATGGATAGGAATAAGCGGAGGCATACGAAGCCCAGGACTATTGTATCGAAACATGCGCAACCGTATGAGGGGGGAGCAAAACAGAAGCACTTTTTCCACATATACTTAACCTTAGGAGGAAATATCGAGGGGTAGAATCGGGCCTCTGTCAAAAATGGCTCAGGGAAATTCTAGAAAATCTCCTTCTAGCATGGTCCAATTTCTCTACATGCAAATGTTCTATAAAACGAAAGGGGAATAATTACGAGTACCTTCTTTTGCTTCTAGGCGAGTAGATTATGTGCATATATTAAAAATATGGATATGCAACAGAGGGCAAGTAAATTCGTTTTGAAAAAGGTTACCCCCTATGCGTCATATGCAGTATTATATGTCAGGCATATTGGTAGCTCACTGCTATGCGAGAAATGCAGAATTTCAGAAACGTGAGAAGTTATTTCCTTCCTTGCGTACGTCCTAGGAAGCGGAGCGGGAATTATGTCCTTTCATTTTGTACATTTTGGGTTATTGTTAATTCGCCCGCTTTATTGTTTCTTGTCCTTTTTTGACTCTTCTCACTGATTTCGGTTTGTTCATACTCTTTTCATTGGGTTGGGCGTTGGTTAATTTTTTTTTAAGAGGTCATTATCAATTTGGCAGGTGAGGGGACAAACAGTGCTGATAATAATTAACCAAATTAACACTGCATTATTGGATTTATAATTGCCACTCTGCGTGAAAAAAGAAATTCAGAAAGCAATACGTCATTTGATTTATTCTTAGAATGTCTACATCTGAAGAAAACGATTTATATATGACCATTTTTTTGCGAAGAAAAATGAAACTTATTTGTTTATTTCTTTATTATATTATGTTATTAATGCTATGTTGTGTTATGATTAGCAAAAAGAAATGTTTTAGTGTGCCTTAAAGGGGAGAGGAATAATATATTATTAGAATAATTAAAAAAGAAAATTTTTACCAGAATTGGAAATTTTTGATTATTTATATATATTTCTTTCAGCACCTAAAATAATTTAATTAGAAGAGAAATTATTCCATTTCAGGTAGTAATTGTATTCATATCTTTATCACATTTATTTACCATTTTTGATAATTTCCAAGGTATCAATTTTAGTAAAATGAAAGATATACGAAGAGAAGAGGTATAATATTTTAAGTGCTTATCGGGAAGGAAAAAATAAAATTTATCCTTCTATGATATACAGC
This sequence comes from Plasmodium inui San Antonio 1, assembly GCF_000524495.1. NCBI lineage: Eukaryota > Apicomplexa > Aconoidasida > Haemosporida > Plasmodiidae > Plasmodium > Plasmodium inui. The sequence continues at coordinate 6,184 of NW_008481980.1, forward strand.
ATTTGTAGGTCCATAACTATTTCGCGTTTTAATAGCAATTCTGTCATTTTCTATTTTACTTTATTATACTTTATTTCATTATATTTTACTTTATTTTATTATATTTTACTTTATTTTAATTTATTCTTTTCTTTTCTTGGGGTAATTAACAATTTCTTACTTAAAAATCTTAAGTAACATAAAGCAGTTTCATTATTTAGCCAAGTGGATTAAATCCGAAATTCTACATCACACAGATTAGCAATTTAATAAATATTTTATTCTTACTATTTTAACATTTTTGAAGAACAAATGACGAAGGAAATTTCCTCATGTTTTTCTGAACTTCTCCATAGATACTATCGTACACTATAATAATAATAATAATTAAGACTTGGTAATTTCGTTTTAACGATTTCTCGCAAAACAAAATTGGATACTCCCATTAAAAGGTTAGAAGAAGTATTTTGTCATCTTCAATTTTGATTATTCTTTTGCTTTTGAAATACTCATACACAGAAATAAAGCGTTGTCGTTAAATTGGTAATATATGCATTTACCTACCTTTACATACAATATAGGTATTATTTGTTTCCATCCCATAGTATATGTTTTTGACTATATGGGGTGAATATAGTCATCCTAAGTAAAAAAGTGAGAATTTATAAAAATATTTTATTAATGTAGCTGTATAGATCAAGTATCATTACATTTTGAACAAAAAGAAAAGGAACATTTCTTTTAAATTTTATTTATTCTGCCTTTTTAGATTCATACCAAAGAATTAATGTCAAGTGCTTGTGAAAACTGTGAAAATGGAATTTGGAAGGATTCTTTGGACTGGTATTACCAAAAGGAGGATTCGTATGGGTTTCTAAGTAATTGTTTCCTGAAGGGACCTCATGAGAAGAAGAATCAAAAAGTATGTCAAGCCCTTTCTCCTATAAATAATAATTTAAATGTCCTTTTACGTGATAAGAATGAATTAACAAAACTATCGAAATTATACTGTTTTAGAGAAAGTTCTGGAGATATTCTGACACAATTGAAATACCACGGAAATCCACAATATAAACCTGCTTGCGAATTTGTTAATGAGTGTCTTGATATATTTCGAGAATTAAAGGAAAAACATTGTCCAGGAAAAACCTTTAAACTTAAACGCGGCACGAATGCGGACTCTACAAATGAAAACCTTGCAAATTCTAGTTACAATACTGTATGTTATCAATTAGAAGAATTTTTCGACAAATATGAAACTGTTCTCTATAAGCATTTAGAACGAAATGGAACAAAACACAATAAAATAGGATCCCTAGAGGAACACCCAGACGCAGCTCGAGTCCGATGTAACCTAGGCGAAGATTTGTACTACACTCCATTCTTTAACATATTCAAATATAACAGTCGTCGGCTTACCCCATTTGGAGGTTTTGTTTTTGGAATTTGTTTAATACTTGGGATGTTGCTGATCATGCAGATTCTGTATAAGGTAAGGGGGGGCGATGAATTAAGCTACGCAACCTTTTTCGTTTGTGACATGCCGAAAGGGGTTATCCGGCGATATGTGCCTGCGTGTATGTATGTGTGTCTATGTGTGTTGTGTGTATGTACCTACACATATATACAGATGTATCTATATATGTATGTATTTCTTTTTTCCCTACCTGCAGTTCACCCCTATTGGAGATAGGATCAACCC
>NW_008481980.1:8914-9353 GCF_000524495.1 Plasmodium inui San Antonio 1
GTTCGATTATTCATTCTCTCCAAACACCTACATATTAGCACTTCACCTACTCGCGCCCCTATTCATATGCGTCCTCCCGCGCTTCCAGTGCAGATCCCTCCCGTCCTCTTTCCATCCACTTGTCAGGAACGCCTAACGCCTGGCTGATCGATAACTAAGACTGAAACTGCCATCCGTGGACGTCGACCCGTCATCATACGAACTATAATAAAGACTACTTCTGGAATCCGACATGCTGCTTCCATCAAACGTGCTGCTTCCATCAAATGTAGTACTCCCATCGGATTCATTACTCTCACCGAAGCTACTAATACTCCCATCAGACGCACTATAGTAAAACGTACTACCTTCATTAGACATGCTACTTCCATCAGGCGCACTATAATAAAACGTACTACCTTCATTAGACATACTACTTCCATCGGACGTACTATTTTCA
>NW_008481980.1:9363-11976 GCF_000524495.1 Plasmodium inui San Antonio 1
TGCCTGAGAATGGAATACTTGTAACTTGCCAAGAGGAGGCGATGTTTGCGTGACCATGTGTTTTGGCGAGGAGGGATGACCAATGCTTCTGTTCATTCACCCCATGTTTCCAACCTCGCACTCAATGAATTTGTGGCAGAAATGAACAGCAACAGTAGCAACAGAGAAGAAAATAATCCCGTCTCTGAGTGTGATATGTATCTTTCTGCACATTTACCCCAATTTTTAAAAGCGTCATTCTGTGGAATTACAAAGTGGGGCGATAATCTCCGATTATTATTGAAGAAAGGTGCCTCTAACCGAAAGAACAATATATGTGAATAATTTTTTTTTGTTTTTCTTATCGTAAAGCTGCTTATCGAATGAGAAGAGAAAATAAGAGCCGGGGTCTTGATACTTACCTGAGTAAACATACAGCTCATTAATAGATGGGCAATTTGGAAACTCCAGAAATTATATACTCATGAATATTTCCTGTATGTACTTGAGAAGACGCTTATGAACTAAGATATAACCACATTTATCAGAGACTCTGCGCATTTACTATAATTAACATGCGTCTTTTAATATTGAATTAATATCAGTATACACAGAAACCATATTCCTCTATAATATTATATATATACTATAAAATCCCAATCTTAACTCTATGGAAACATATATAGCATAAACATAAGGATTAATGAAAGAGGTTGTATAGAACCCAATGGATTATTAAAGAGTGTAGCTGCCACCCACAATATGCAAGAATATATGTTATCCTGAAAGAGCACTTCTTGAATGGGTGAGACTTACATTATGCAAGATGTGAGACCCCGTGAAAGGGATAAATGCTAAGTGAGCTTCTTAAAAAAGAGATTGATATATTCTTGGTTAATCACCATTTTGATGATTCTTTTCGTGTATTAAAATATGACGATTAATCCGATACACAAAATGAGAAAATTTCGTCCTCTTGCAGAACTGTTTAAGAAATTAATTTCTAGCACATACGAACAGGTCAATAGTAACAGTTTTCTATTTTATAATTGTGGCACTTCGGACAGTATCGAAGGAAATTTTAATTAAGATGAAGATTATTAACGATAATCAGGATATACCTCAAATTTCAATATTCATTTTAACTCTAAATGTAACATTAATAAAGTGAATTTGCAAATAGAAAAATATCACGGGCGTGTACATGCAGAAGTTACATGAATCCTGCGTGAACTTCCCATCAAATTAAATTTCAAGTTCTAATTAGTAATAATAAATCCTTGAAAAAATCCTCTCCATTGAAGATCAGCCTATTCCATATACCATACCGCGCGCTTCAGGGAAATTTTTATTTTTAATTAAAAGACATAACCTATTTTCTTCCCCACACATGGGGCTCATGATAGTATTGTCTTGTATAGTATGCGAAACATTTGCAAGCAGTTCTGTTTTAATGAGTGATCTTACGCTCCTGCTTGATATACCCGTTATTATTCATACTGGTTTTATCGTGTTTTTTTAAAATGGAAATTTTCCCGCGATGGTTATTACATGTATTAATTATTGTGAGTACTGTTTATTCGCATACACTGCAGGCGTCTTACAGATTAATAAAAAAACATCAGAGCCTCAGGAATTTAACGATTTCTTCCAGGAATTATTTAAATCTGATGCGGCCTTTAAGGCATTTAACCTGTTAAATATTAAGCACAAACAGCTCATGCATTCGTAAGATATTTGCAAGGCTCCTGCCGCTTCCGCGCCCACTTTTTTTTTCGTACATAATTTATTAAACTACATAGCAAATTGAAATTTCTTATTATCTATAACCTTTCCGTGTGAAGCCTGTTTATGTAATTTCATAAGTCCTACAGGACGTTACAGGGAAAAATCCCTCTAAAAGGCTATTAATTCTTTCCGCAGTCTGCACACCCTATTATATATTACTCAGTCACTGTATCGATTTTCACTAATATAAGGGAAATTCCTCCTTATCAGCACATTATTTGTCCATGCTCCCATTTTATGTAGTGTATACTGTTTCCCTTTGCATTTTAAAAAATAATGCGAAACTATAATTAATTTGTACGACATTGTATGTAGTCAATCGGAAGCTCCAATATAAATGTATATAATTAAAAGAAATGTCTGTGATTTTCTTTTTGTTACTCTTTCTCATATATCGAGGGAAGGATATTTCCATATGATCACTTACAAGTAATAGTAATAGGCCTACAATGTTCTATTTCTTCGGCATCCTCAAATTCTATATAAATTACACTCACGAACGTCGCTGAGTTCATGAGGTAAAAATATATTCTACTTCACATAAAATTTCTTCCCCCTCTGAAGCATATATTTCCTGGGAAAGTGAAGTGTCGAACTGCCGCACTTTTCAGTCTTAAGGCATAATCTTCTGGTTAACCCCTAAATATATCCCAATCCACTATTCATTCGGGCTCTTAGGTATGACAGAAAAAGAAGTCACATTCTAATCCAATTTTAACGCTCGTGTGAGTTATTCGTACAAGAAGGTTAACTGATATTGTTTGCATGTATACTCCTCAGGCCGAAAGATCAGCGTTCATAATTTTATGGGTTGTTATTCTTTACAGGCTTCTTCTTCTACATTAA
>NW_008481981.1:0-1607 GCF_000524495.1 Plasmodium inui San Antonio 1
ATAGTTCCTTCGACAAACTTATGAGGCTCTACGATAAGGAGACAATCAAGTATGTAATACATAAGACGACCAATAACAATGCATGAATAGGATGCGATAAAGAGAGACAGGAGGTGCATAACCACGAATTGTGTGTAATTACAGATGAAGAAGTAGACATGGAAATGTCCATACCACTCTTCATGATGCTTCTGGAGGGATACGAAGAGCAATAGGATTCACAAGACGTGAAGTTGTACATAAGGGGCCACATAAGAAATCTTTTGGACGATGACAGTATGGAGACGTCCCCAAACATAGCAAATACACACAGAATCTTTTTGCGGATGTCAAGGAAGAAAAAGACGCTGAGTATAAAACACAAAGATTTACAGGCCTCATATAGGAGGAAATAAACAAACAATAACACAAGAGCTCACACCAACCTGATAATAACGTACCGGGAGCAGAACAGCTTCAGAGGCGAAATATAACACGCATACTTACATGTTAGATTGGAATGGTGTTCATACGGATGCCCTAAAGTGAGATGATCTAGGAGAACTTTGATAAATACAAAGGACAGAAACAGGCGAGGGACTCCTACCCGGAAAAGGAAAGGAACACATACTTCCAGACAGACGGACAACAAGTAAGTGAAATAGTTAACAAATTAGGAAGATAATTAACCCTACTGCTGGTCACAATTGGAATGCGAAACATATGTCAAAGAGAGCTCAAGAATTGCGACTCATCATGGGGGAAACCTATCTGAAGGCCGCGAAATATTTCATCTACCATTATATGCCCCATTCATCTTGAATGTGGGGGTAGACAAATTTTCCGTAACATATAACGTAGAGGAAATGCCCAAATGGAGAATGTTGAATTTGCTATATGTAATAATCCTGCCAGAAGGCTCCTGAGAATAGTTCATTGCTTTGTCCTCTTAAATACTCGTTATACATAACAGCCTAGACACATACGGAAGAAGTGGAAAAACATTATTCTTCATCTGTTTCATTTAATGATAAACATGGCATATTGGATTCTGTATTCCCCTGCACTTATTAAATTAGGGCAGGCTGTGCTATGAGACACGTAGAAACATGGAATTTATACGAAATGCTCACTCTCATCCGGACGGTTCTGTACGAAACAGGGCACAACCCACTCAAGCCACTGCAGTACAAATCACACATTGATAAAATATCGTTAGAGAGAAAATCATAAGTTAACAGTAGAAAAAGAAGAAGAACAAGCAGATATAAGTACCACAGCATTCTCGAAGACCAGGATGTGCACTCCTTACATATCAGATCAGTCTGCCGTAAAGTTTTAAATACAGGACCGCCCATCATACATTTACCAAGGTAAATAGAAGTTATGCCATTTTTTTGCCATATTTATTGCTCCAATGAGAGAATAGTTAATGTATGTTTTACTGAAAGAATTGAGGGCATTCTTAGTAGGATGGAAAGAGAAGGAACTTTTTGGTGATTTCTCTGCCAAATGGAATTCATCAAATCTGACACGGAAGAGGAACATTTAGAAATATGGTATCGCGGGAACAGGCATGTCTTTTCCTAAATTGTGATCATAATATAACGCATCAGGGAAAATACCAC
>NW_008481981.1:2372-4425 GCF_000524495.1 Plasmodium inui San Antonio 1
ATAATTTATCCCATTTTGGAAAGCATGTAAAAAGATTCTTAATTATGTTAAGGAACTCTAGAATGAACTCCTTCCTGTGTAATAGAAGAATATTTTACTGATAACACTCTATTTAAATTAAACAACGCGCATACATATGCAGAATAGTTTTCATCATTCTTAATGCTGCTTCTGTTAAATAATTGCACAAGTTATGTATTACATGAATATCGTAACTCTGTTTTCGTAGCCCATGCTAGCAGGGTGTTCTTCAATGTATTATCTTAATATTTACCTGGATTCATTATAACCCACCTGACATTGTATTAAACAAGGTGTCCTATTCTTAGGGAATAACATCATCCTATTTCAAGCTTCTTCTCTCCTCCTCGGCTATATGTTATCAGTTCTCAACTGTTCAAATTACGCGTTCGCTGTTGTAACATTAATAACCATAGTTTTACAACTTTATAATGACAGACATTATGTAACGGTGGCTTATGTGCCATGTAAATCATTCTTCAACATGTACACCCTCCTTAGACATCTCCTTTATTCCATGTATATTCACTAATTGACGCTCGTGAAATTAACGTTTACGTTGTGACTCTTCATTCAGAATTCCTTGTTCCATTGGAATGGAATTTCCAAATAACAATCCTAACTCTTTTAAAAAGTGTCTACTGTCCTGAGCAAATTTACTTTTTAAATGTATATTCTCCTCCATTTAGCAGTTTAAACTGCTATATTATAGAGAAATACATATATTATGTGATCTTATATGCCTGTAGGTAGCTCACTCGCAAAAGGGCGTAGAAAACTACAGTTATAGATACATTATTTCTGTTTACTAAAAGGGATGTAAACCCCAAGCAAAGTGGGAGTTAATTTCTAATTGTGAAATGTTTACTATTAAACAAAAGTTTCAAAGAAATAAACTAAAAAAATTGAGTTAACTCAGAAGAGAAGCCACATATAGAGAAAACATTATCAGTCCTTACATAGAGGAATTCAAAAAGATCTACTTCCTCTACAGATAAACTACTAACCTAAGTAGCTCGCATATTTGGCATAGATATTATTCTCTCCTAGCTCGATATCTATTCACGTGATCCTCATGTCACAAGTTCTATATTATGGAAAGCTCCCAAACGCTATACTTGTCCTGTTTGCTCCTCATCTGCGAGCGCTGGTCCTTAAGATTATGAGATTCCTGCCTGCTCAGATGAATTCGTTGGATTACAGCATGGAAGGGAAGCAATGCCTCTCCTCTTCGCTCTGGGAACATTATTAACCTTGGGGAGTTTCCCTTTCATTGGCATATATAGTTGGATAATCATTTGTCCTATCACTCGCTCTTTGTACTCTGTTCCACTTCACGAATCCCATTCCTAATTGTTGCCTCCTGGAATCATTCCTTTCCCAATTTTCTTCTTTGCGAAATTCTCTAACGTTTGTCTCAATACAGCAAGCTCCCTCCTGAAATTACCCAAGAAATTCACATAGTCACGCTTCGTCAAGTCATTTCTTATGATTAGTCCCCTAAAAAGTTTATTGTATTGTCTTTCTTCGTCTTCTAGAATTTCCGAAATCATTTTTTTAACGTCACTCCAAAGACTGAAAGCATGCTTCTCTTTTACTCGATTCTGTTTTTTCCATTTTTCGAAATATTCCATTAATGCAATTTGCATTCTGGAAATCTCTTGTACTTCGGAATCATATGCTCGCCGGCAGAGTCCTATCATCTCATGGGGCCTGGCTAGTTGGTCCAGGTCATTGAGGAGAGGGTCCATGTCCTGTTCCTGTCCTTCGTCACTAAATACAGTCTCACCCGTCTCAAACTTAGGGAAGTAGATATTAAAGAAGCCATTTTCTCCTTGATATTTTTCTTCAACATTTTCATCTGCATCCAGACCGTCCTGTTCTTCATTTTCACCTAAATCCATTTTATCAGACCCGGATAACACATGATCAGATTCAGAATCAGAGGAACTTACATTTTTATCTGAGTCTCCTTCTCTGAAACATCCATTTTCATTTAATTCGGATAAGTTCCTTTCTTGTATTGGGGTCA
>NW_008481981.1:7358-8184 GCF_000524495.1 Plasmodium inui San Antonio 1
TCAGGATTACATTTCCTACGTATACAAGAGCAACCATTATTTCTGCATCTTAGTCAAGATAAAATTGTACTTCCCTCTTATTATGTATGGTACAGCACCAACAAGAACGACGTTTCCCTTTATATTACCCCTCTTCTTTCATTCCTTTATAGTCAACAGCATGCGCATGACTTCTAATTTAAATCTGGAAGATTTAAAAGAACATATTAAATATATCTACTATTGATAGGTGCTATTGCAGAACAGAACGAACGATTGTTCTGATTAAATTCTACTATCATGCGGAGTCCACATTTTTTTTTTTTCTTTTTTTGTTCATAATGTAAACGTCTTATAGTTCTATCTCAGCGAAGAAATGGTGACGCTATAAAGGTCTCTTTTTTTTTTCTTTCTGAATACAATAATCCAAATTGTAGGGCCCCCTGCTTCATTGTTGGTTTTGTTGTTGTTAGAAATTCCTTCTGGACCTCTTTCCATGTAAAAGTCTACCATTGCGGCCATTTATAATAAATTATATATCAATATTGAAACAATCAATGCAATTCGTACGAGTTGAGAACATCTTATATAAACATTATGCTAAATTTAACCAAAAAGGATGAAGCGTAGTACCATTATTGACATCTGACGTTAGGGTAGTATGCCTAATTTATATGTGTATATTGATCCGACGTGTCCTACTCCTCTTACTTTTACTTTAAGGTTCAAGGAATCTTCACTGGTATGACAGTGCCTCAAAATATCACTTCCATTCGAATCAGCTATTTTATATGCGCAATGAAGAATATCACCATATAGAGGAATGAATTCTTTAAATCCTTACCGC
>NW_008481981.1:8989-10480 GCF_000524495.1 Plasmodium inui San Antonio 1
TTCCAATATTTAAATACTTTTCCATGGCAAAAAATACAGTCACGATGCCACTTTGGCACCGATCATTGCTGAAACGGTGCTGTATAATCCACTTGGCTTCTGTTTCCAATAAAGAAGATTTTATCAGATAATTGTATATATAAGCATATAGGTACAAGTATATTTATTTTTGCTATTGTTAGGATCTTATGTATGCATATACATGTATACCTACCGCTCATCGTGTTTCTCTCAACGGTTATCTGTGGGCTCTCACCATGAGTATCCCTGACTCCAATACACATTTATCTAACTGACGCTCCTCCATAGTAATTAGCTCATTTATAAATAAGATAAACGCACATTCGCTTACATTTATAAGAGAGTCATGATGTAAGTGCGGCAATTTATCCCCTATGACGTAGTCGAAAAAGAGCCTATTCTAATACTCCTCCAAGATCCTCATGGTTCTGTTAATACTATGATTGCTGTTCCGCACCTGTTCCCTTTCAATGTTTCCATCCACGCTATACGGACTTTTTAATTTTCCCAAATAATATGATAAATGGTCCTTCAGCGTGTGCATCGCCGTTGTTGCATGTTCCTGCAATTTTATCCATCTGTCAAGCATCAGCTTCCTAAATAAATTATCATTCACCGATCTGATTATTTCATTTATATCTTCCCCTTTAAAGTTTTGAAGGACGACGTAACATTCTTCACTTAACTGAGGTGGGTTGTACGAATTTTGGGAAAATCCCTCTATTGTGTTTATACTTTTCTCTGACTTTTCATATAAGTTGTCTATAATTCTGGAAATAACGGTGTGATAATTCCCTCTGTTTAGTATTGTAATTTGGTAGAGTGTTATGATACAGGCTGTTTTCAATTTCAGGATAATAGTCCGTTGATTCTCTCTCTGTTGTATTATCATTTCTCTGTGGAATATGTAGTGGGCTGTCCTTAATTTGGTCATCCGGGTGTCTTGCCCTTTTCTGGGCTTCCTCTTTACATATATATTCATTCTGGTCCCTGAGGTGCTCAGTTAAATTTCATGTCTGCTTGTGGAAGAAATGTAACATTTGAACAGTAACATTCAAGATATAGACATGCTAAAATTCGATATCTTTCAGACATTAAAAAAATTATTAATATGTACTACGCTTACTTCTTCTGTGCATATAGTCTACAGTAGATGTGGGACTCTTTCCTATTTTAACAGACGTTTTATCTGACTCAGATCCTGACAAAAATAATCACCACCAGGGATAGCACACCCTGGTGCATTGGATTGAACAGAAGAAAAATTCTGTCTCTTTCTATTTCCTTCTCATCTATCCTACATGAATAAATATACGTACAGAAATTTACTTGGTATATAGTAGTGCCTGTGTACAGAGATGTTAACCCTTATATGAGAGAAATCATTTAATGACAATAATTTTTAAAAGTAAAAAAAGAAACTTGCGTTATAGTAATAAAGATTACTCTCGATTTTCTGTATCTATATCT
>NW_008481981.1:11245-13695 GCF_000524495.1 Plasmodium inui San Antonio 1
AAGCACATATACGTGTATATTGCTGAGCTATAGGCAGGAAGATATCTTCGCGAGCAATGTTTATAAAAGGAAACAACCATTCTCAAAAACAGATCTTAATGAACATATAACACCAAATAAAGTACAAACAAAAAAATCACCCTGCTTCTATATTTTTAAGATTATTCCCAGATCCAATATTTTTCCTGATAATTAGTAATTCTGAAATTTGTAGAATTGTATATAGCGGCATTTATATCATATTTTGGATGTCATATTCCGAATGGATGACCCTCTCATTTGATTCTTATATTAACATTACATTATATTGGGTATAAAATGAATACAATGGTATCGTAGCAGAATAGGACGGATCGGGAAGAATTCACAATTATTTCATTATCGTCCGGAAAATTTGAAACTGTTTCTTAGGAGTAAATAAATCCTGCAGAGAAATATTCTTTCCTTCTTTTGTAAAAATAAACCTATTATGCGTAATAATCTGAAGAGCCAAACGACTAATATGTGGTGTAATTTCTTAATAACCGTCACATGTCACTAATGCGCGATGCATCATAAATTCTATTTTCTAATTATTCGGGGATGTGTAACCCCATATAAACATGGTTATACAGAACTTCCACTCTCTTACATTTTTAATTACTGGGCATATTCCTATTGAATTATATTCCTCTTATCGTAGCATATTTGCTGAAAAATATAGATCGAATTAACCCGGAAAGAAGAAAAAAAAATAGAGAATAGCAAATATGTTCTTTTAACAGATTAAGTTAAGAATAATAATTTAATCCATCCGTGATAATGCCTAAAATATTTTTCCATTGACGACCTTTTAGGAATAAGAGCTGCCCTGTAAAGGATGTGTAAATTACGCAAATAATATAATGGAGAGGGAATTTTCATTTATCTTGATTTATTCTCATTTAATTTTATTTATTTCTATTTATTTATTTTTATTTATCTATACTTAATGCGTGCATTGCGTAGTAATCTTTCTCTTCTTTCCCAACTACTATTCTGCTTCTCTTATTAATGATACATTCCATTTCCTAATTGTGAAACTTAAAGATTGCATAATTGTAAGACCCCATATGTTATAAGAGATATCAGTCATGATGGGAACGAATTTTATATCATACCAGACAATTCTTTCATAAGAGGCTAGCAGAAGAAATGCCACAGTTTCGCAATATAACGCCCATAGTAAATTCTTCTTAGGACCATCCAAAGGGGCGTCTCCAATTATTCAATGCACAGAAGACATCCATTCTATGTCAATGCGGAGAATAATTTCTAATCTGAAAGATGCCTACCATATTCCACCCCAAATGGCATCAACTCTAGGCTTAAAATGCTATAAATGACCCCGCATTTCGGCTTATAAGCTGCGTAGAATTTCTTTCTTTCAAAATTACACTCCCAGCGTCGTGGAGTGTTGACCTGTATCATTGTATCCTACGATAACGCATAGAGTCTTCGTCAGCCGGGTCAATATTATCGACAGGAGGTAACCTCCATTAGTCCGTATTCATATATGCATAGTATACTATAAAAGAAGTTATCCTCCTTTGCATTCCGCAAGAATCTGTTCGATTTTTGGTATGAAGGAAAATTCCATTTTTAGGGGGAATTACTCCCTAGAAAAAATAATTTCTAATTTGTACATTATCTGGGGCAAAATTATGCGGCTTCCCCTTGTATCCTGATTATACAGAAACTGTTTTCGTGGCTTATGGACCATCTGTTTTTCGCCCTTCAGTGTTAGTTTTTTTGTCCCTATGTGTCTACCCATTTCACACGTTTAACATAAATATAAAAAAATTGGAAATGCATCTTAAAAGTGCAATATTCTATTTCTCCCTTATCCAAAGAATACGCTTCAAATATGAGTTACACAGAGTATAATCATGACAGAAATTATAAGCACCATAAGAAAAAAGTGCTATGATAATAATAAAAACTATTTGGGAAATTTTTTCTATACAAATATGTAATGAGTTGTATGCATATCATTATGAAAATGTATGTTTTTGCATATTATTATGAAAATTTATGTGTCTGCTGCTTCCAGAAGTCTCCCCTTACATGGTAATTGTGGCCAGGCCCACACCACACATGTCACAATATTTGCTTAAGCGTCTTACTATGGAAAATATGCTAAAAAGAAGTCTTTCGCGATACCAATATAATAAATCAAATAATGCAAAACCTATTAAATACGTAGCTATACATTAAAATTTTGGGAAATATCTTTGAGAATATTCCCTGTTGTTTGTGCAAGTCTCCTTTTCCAGTCCATATATCCTGATGAGCGGTGTCTATACAGGATTTTCAGCATATGAGCCCCAATCATAGATCCATCTATGTACTACTTATCATAGAAGGAGAACGTGTATATAAATGAGCATATTTAATGCAGGAATTATAAATAGACGAACAATTTCACGAAT
>NW_008481981.1:14410-15342 GCF_000524495.1 Plasmodium inui San Antonio 1
CTCAACTAGTAATTTTCCCGGTGAAACATAATTGTTTTTCTTCAGATACAATTAGAGTGACACTTGATTTATATTTCTCATCGATATTATTCACACACATCAGCGCATTTTTAGAGTATACGGTGCTAATTCCTACAATTACACACGCGAATAAGTCAAACATATAATTCATTTAAATTTCTATGATAATTACTAATTATTCACCTCACAAATGTAAGGCCGGTAATTCACTTTCATTTTTGCTGAAATAATCATATTTACGAGAAAGAAAAAAAATAATGGACGTTCAAGTACATAGAATAAAATAATCAGTCAATTCTCATCATTCGTAAGAATTATTTACATAGGCCTTTATAAGACCATCGCACACAAGTTAAGGGTACAAAATCTGTGCACTCAACGCAGGCTTGCATTAAGGAATTTCACATTGTGTCTTCTTGTATTTATAAAATTCTTCTCCTATAGGAAAATAACCCTAGCAGAGATATATTGCATTTATAAGTCAATTTATGAGTAACAAAAATTTTAAGGAAAATCTATACTAAAGGGAAGGAAGTATTAATTTATAATGTACGAACAATACCATAGTTTTCCTACCATAAGGCATATCATGTCATACTCTTTATTGTGTAATGTATTAGTTGCAATAATTACAGCGAAGCCAGGTTATAAGGAATAGCCATCATTGTTTATTGGTAATAACTGAATCTATATTCGTCTCAAGAGAAAAGAATAGATAAGGAAATAAATAAACAAGAAAAGCAAAAAATAAAAAAGGGAATGAGAAAAATAAGAAAAGAAGAGAAGAAAAATTACGAGAAAGGAACAATAAAAGACAAGAAGATGGAAAATAAGAAATAAATTACCAAAAAAAAAGCAAAAAATACAGAAAAAAAAAAAAGAAAAGAGCCATAAGCTAATAATGTATAGTT
>NW_008481982.1:0-13167 GCF_000524495.1 Plasmodium inui San Antonio 1
TTCGCTCCTGCTCAGTTTCACTTCTCGTTGTCGCCACTTATATGTTGCTACTAGGAAGCTATATAGAGTAGACATTTCTTGAAGAAATAATACGAAGCTTCTCGAAATTTCTTATTTTGTTCTTACCCTGGATCAAATGTACCTTTTTTTGGGATGTTTATATGGAGAAAGCAGTCTATACATATGAACTATAAATAATATACATATTACTAGTGTGTACACCACCTGTCGTTCCAGACTTTTTTAAGAAACTTGTCGCAGGAGATAACCCCCCTGGAAACGAAGATAATGCCCCCAATACAACAGAGGAACTTCTCGGAGTTAAATGAGGATGCATCTCTGAGAGGAAGAAACTCAGATAAAAATGTAAGTTCCACCCATTCTGAATCCGATGATGGCGTGTTATCTGGGTTTGATGAAATGGAATTAGGTGACTAATTTATGAAACGGGTCCTCAACTTAGGTTGAAAAACAAAGCAGAGGAAAATCTCTAACCCGAAGGGGAAATCCTATTTCTGCATAGGGCGCGCCAAGGGATAATAGAACATAGGAAGCGAACAATTTGCGGATACCTGGTTCTAAATATTCCAGAGTGAAGTGTCAGATACGGCAGTGCCAATGTGCCACTATGCAAATCGTGTATTCAACTGTACTTCTCCCTATATAATCCTCTCAAGCACAACATTCCTTGCCCCTTCATTGTATCAAAAAATTTTGCCAAACAAAAACTTGTTCCTTTTGTGTCTTCCTTCATGATACATTAATTATTGCAATAAATAACTATTCATCTGTTAATGGCAAATATCTGAGGCGTATATGTTTTTTTCTTTTGATTGCAGGACGGCCAAAATAAAACATATAAAGTCATAGTTTATTTCTATCTGAACAAATTATTTCTCTTGCCCCCCTGGATTTGTTCTGTGATAAACACTTAATATTATGATATGAATAAAAGTTTCGTGATATCCCCCGTCTCGCCTTTATCTTATATGGAGGATTTAATAGGTTAATTCAGTAACTGACCAATCTAAGCATAAAAAATAAACCTAAATATCGAAAACATCATTGGGGGGGGGTTCGGCATTAAGCCATGTGATCATAATATTCTAAACGCAACCCATGAAAAAGATGACTTCCTCTCCCGCAACAAACCATGACGAAAATGGAAGCTCCGTATATATATAAATATAAATGATATCTATATGAGTCTAAGGACGAAATAGATAGAGACAGAAAAATTCCATTATTCATTTCTCTGCAACCCACATGCGTTTTTCCCCTCTTTACCCGGAAAAAACTTTAACCTTCCTGTATATATGAAATAATCTTGATGCATATTCCTTTTCCCATTATGTATACATTATCAGATGAACCCGATTGATAGAGGAACATGGGTTTAATTTCTTAAACAGACCATACTCAAATCAAGGGGGAGAAAGAGACCACTAAATCGATGACTACAGAAGAAATATTATTATATTTGTAGATAATATTTGATTAGAAGTAACCCTGTCTTAATAGCACGAAGGCATTCCAATAATAGTCATGTTAAATACAACAGCAGCTCCACATCAAAATCCAGTCGGAAACATGATAAAGGAAAAGTCTAGTAGGATTCAGTACATGATACAACCCCCTTCACGGGAAGGACGTATATATGATTGTCTTCCAGTGATGCCAACAATCTTCCATGATTATTTCAGGGGCTACTATTGACGAATTCGAATTAGCTTATGTGCTCCTTTTATTTTGTTTTGTTTTTTTAAGATATTAGAGATATTATGTGGCTTATTAGGAATCAGTAGCTGTAATCTCATTAAAGAATGAAGGAATTATTTCTAATTCCTCCAGAAATGCATACATATGTAGATATACAGGCTAACTCACTTACTGTATTGATAGTTATTTTTTAGTAAAAGCTAAAATCAAAGAATTATAAAGGCGAATTCATTTTGATACGTAAAATCGGTTATCATCACTCCCTAAAGATTCATCACGACTCAGTAAGAAACCCACAACCGACCGCTAATCCTAAGGCCTACAGAAAGGGAACACATGATGAAATCTGTCAGAGCCAACACCACAGGCATTAGCCAGGATCAATTCAGTCGTCAGGATCACATTCAAGAAGTGAAGACGGACGAGTAGCCATTAAAACAAGAAAATTACGGATCAAAGCCAGCCAGCATATCTCGGCGATACTACAATTAAAAAACGCTCCCGAGAGTCCGTCTTGGATGAAAGCAAACAAGAGAGGACCTAGGACAGGCTAAATATGAACCAGAGCCATAACCACTAAGGGATAAGGTCTGACAGCTAAAAAATGAGGAATAAGAAGGGTTACATATACCAGCTACCCAAAAAAGTGAGTCAAATGAGGAAGCTAAACAAAACTACACCAAACAGGTTATAAAAGAACAAGTAGAAGAAAATTAAGGCCTTAAAGCAAGTAAAGAAACCGTAGGGGACCAAATCTAGAGGTAGAAAAGCCGAGTGAGCACCGAAGCCTTAAGCCGAAGAATTATGACAACAACTAATAGGAGGCCACAGCACAACAAAACATCCTCCAACACGAAACCTAGGAAGCAAAGTATGGACACTGAGGCTTACCACGTGTATACTAAATGGTGACGCGTGGATATTAAGGGAGGAAGAGTACATTCGCGACAGGAAGGACCCAATAGAAGAAAATGAGCGTAACAACTACAAAATAGATCCTAGGGCTGAACCATAGCAAGTAAATAATGGAGAGACAAATCTAAACTGCAAATCAGAAGCCTTAACCCATCACCAATAGAAGGAAAGCCAGGCGGCCTATGAAATCTCATCACCAACAACAACCCTGAAAGAATAAAGCCGGAGACCAGGTCCCTAAAGTCTAACTGCGAGAAGCTACAGCCTCCTCCGTGAACCCTAAACACTAAATGCAAAAAAGTCCTCCCTAAACAGTGGAGCCTTTAAAGAAATCACTAAGAAATAGGACCTAAGAAATAACGCCAAAACCAGGTCTAGCCCCCAAGCCGCAGATCCCTGATCAATACACACGAAGAAAAACAAACAGCAACCTAAAGCGGACAGATAAGAGATAAAAACTAACTCAGAAAACTGACGCAAAAACCCCCCTCCAGCACCCTCAATCGAACCTAACTCCCCAGTGAGCAACAGCAGATAAACCCCAAAGCTCCAGATCAGAAAAAATGACCAACAAAGAGCAAGAAATAATGAATAAAGGAACACAAAAACACCTTAACCAGCGGTCTATGAAACCTACATCCCTAAAAACAGCACTCTGATAACTGGAACCCCCCCCCCTGCATGTAGCCCCTACACCTAGATGCTTGAGCTCCCAAGGATAAAGATTAAACACAGAATCCCCCAAAAAACCCCGGCATTCCAGGTTGAGCTCCACCAGAATACACTTTAGTCAAGACAGAAAATAGAAAGAATCAATCCAGCAACCCACCTAAGTCCTAAGCGTAAAACGGGACAACCCCATCCTAAGAAACAAAAGGGACGCAAACAAGAACATCTGAGATGAACATTAAGAACTGAACCGTGACCCTAACGCCCAGCATCGTCACAAATACCACATGACCCGAAACCCAAGCAATATAGAAAGAGAGACAGTTCAACACCTCCTGGGCCGTGACCCCTAAGAAATAACCCCTGAGATGTGAATCTTAAAAAATGACTACAGAAACATAAAACATTGTTCCGTACCCAATAAAAAAAGAGCGAAACCGCAACAGCCGTAAAATCCAAACCCTAAACCCTGAAAACCTGAACCATGAAGTCAACACCCCAAATCCTGAATTCCGAAAACTAAAGGACCAACCCTAAACCCTGAAGACTAAACTTGAACCCTAAGCCGTAACACCTGAAAGCTGAGACCAAAGACTAAACCCAAAAACCTACATCTAGACCCTAAAGCCTAAAACATGATGAAGCCCCTAAAACCTGAAGAATAGTCCCTGACTCCTGGACCGTAACCCTAACCCGTAACCCCTAAACCATGGAAGGGGGAACTAATCCATAAGCCATAAGCCCCAAGCAATCAATCATAAGAAAAAACGCATAAGACCTACCCCCCTAACGCGTAAACCGTAAGAACTGAACCATCCTCCACTAAACAGTGACCACTGGACCTTGAAGATCAAAACCAGAGTCCCGCACGCCCGATGCCTCTGGACCTAAGCCGTAAAAGTGAGACTGAACAAGATATCTAGGAAGTGACAACTGGACCCTGAAACCGAAGACCGGAAGCTAAGACCTGAAAACTAAAAAATAATCACTAACCACTAAAACTGGACCCTAAACAGTAGCTCCTAAAACCGGATCCCTCAGTCCTAAAAACTAAAACCTGACACCAATCCCCTAAACACTGAACCTAAACAATGAAAACTAACCCTCGCACCTACCCCATGAAAACTGTCCCCTGACCACTGAAACCCTAAATCCTAAGAATGAATCCATAAACATAGACCCAGAATCCTGGAGATAAACCTGTACGCCTAAACCCTAAACCTAAAACTAAATCTAAACCCTGACGCCTAGACCCTAAACCCTAAACTTTGAAACCTTTCCCCTGACCCCTAAACCCCTGAACCCTAAACCCTGAACCTAAACCCTAAACCTTAAACTTCAACACTAACCCCTAAACCCCGACCCCTAACCACCGTTTCGCTCAGGCTCCCCCCTGAGACGCCACGTCCCATTACCTCCCCCCCCCGGGTCTCCGGAATTAGGTTGGGCCAGGAGTCGGGCCCTCTCTGGAGTTCCTTTGTCCTTGGGGCTTCTCACACCCCCTTCCATCCCCCTGCGGTCCTGTGTGGCCCCCAGAAGCCACGTGAGGTAGGACCCCTGCGATTCCCGCTCTGCTCTGGCTTGATGACTTCCCCTCTCCCCTAGGGGTTGGCCGCTCCCTGTGTTTCATACTGTTGATCGTTTTCAGATACTCGATCTGCCATTCCTCGCGTCTTGCCCGTTGGTGTTTCCTGATGGCTTGTGATACGACCTACACGATCTTTTTAGCTGGCCACGCATCGTCCCCTCCCCCTCGTTTTTGATTCATATCCACCTTCCTCGCAAAGTTGTTGTCTGACCTGAGCCGACGGCGTTTGAATGCTACCGTCTTAACCATCCCTTTCTTCACTTCCGTCCTGACTTCCACTCGTCATTTCGAGCTTCGGACATTATATTTTCCTATAGCTGACTTGTGCCGCTGGGAATTCCACAGGGACCTTACGTCTCCTCCTTGAGGGCTTCAAATAGATACGATACAAACCATACGCGCTTGCTATTAATGAGAGCCCCACGGCTACGGTACCCCCGATGGTTCCCCCCAGACTGCTGGTTTGCTCCAACTCCCCTTGGGTGTCCTGGAAGGGGGTGCTTGTTTCTGTCGGCTGCTGTTGCAACATGGTGTTTGTTTCACTTCGGACCCCTTCAGTGCCTAAAGCTTCCCCTATTTGCCCTTTGTCAGTCCCTAATTTCGCCTGTAATCCTACGGTTTGGCTGTTTTGCCTCCTTCTCGAACCGTTACTTTGACTAACCAACGATGGAGGTGTGGGGAGCCCCGTGGGGGCATCCTTGTCATTCTTCTGCAGGTTGTTGGCTTTATGGGCGGATGGATGACCTCCCGGTGCATCATAATCTCCTGACGGCCCTGTTTTGACTTGTTCTTCAATCGCAGCCTCGTTCTGAACCGACCCCGCACCGGTCCCTTGATTCAGGCTTGCTGCTTTTTGGATGTCCTTTTGCTGGGCCGATGTCTTCGACCCCCCCGTCTCCCCCTCCTGGACTTGCGGTTCCGAAGAGATTTGGCCTACCTTTACGTAGCCGTTGGCCCCTTCGGCTACGCTTCTCAAACAGAGACGTTGACTTGGGTCTTTAGTAGGACAGTATATTCCTTCTGGTGCCAGTTGAAACATCTGCTCGTTAAATATCTCATCTAATCCTGTCATTGGACACGAAGGACATATTTCCCTCATCTGGTTGGCCACTGCTAAAACAATACTCAGAACGTACATGCGACAATCCTCGAAGTTTGTGTTAGCCTGACACAGTTCCTGGGGGCCTAATGTTATCTTCTCCGATACCCATTTCCATCGTCTTGGTTGCTGAGAGACTTTAAGTAAGTTGAGCTTCAACTGTTCACACTTCTTATAGGCTCCGGAGTCGGTGTTTACTATTCTTATATCCCGCCCCCATAACCAGTACATTATACAACCAACTAAAAACAACATCCTCTGACATTCCGCTGAATCTTGACATCTTATGATTGCGTTTTGACTGACGAAACCTCTCCATAAATCCCAGTCGGCTTCGCCTAAATACTGATCCTCTTCTGTGTTCATGGATCTCCCTTTAGCTGAGTTTATACACCTAGACACTATACTATGCAATAAATCCTCCCATTCTAGTGGTCCTTCGTTATTTTCTGATTTGAACTTCTTCATGTCCACTCCATCCTTTAATTCCATATAATTTCTTACTAAGTCGCTCCACCTGTTTAACCAGCTACTGACCCCCCTCACCCCTCTTGTGCTCCTGTGGCTTTTGAAGCTAAGGTCATAACAATATCTAGTTGCTGCGTCGGGGGTGCACTGTTGTCCGCCTAATGGAACTTTGCTCTTCCATCCTTTCCATCCTATTAACTCGAGTTTGTTATTCGTCATTTGGACTCTGCTGAGTCACGAGTCTATGTCGTTGTTTTAGTTGGCTCAGTGATTTGAACTACTCGGGCTGCTTCTCCTTCGGCGTCCAAACCTGTTCCTTCTTCTGAGCCTTGAGCTCCTTCACCTTGGGTGGATTGTTCGGGTGCCTCCTAATGAATATTACTGGGGCTCTCACGAGGTACAGACTTATGCTCACCTGGGGTCTACTCGTTTAGTCCGGCTTAAAGGCGACCTATCTTTGATACTGTCCCCCCTCCTTTACGTAGCGCTCAACTGGCCCGTCTTTGGTGGTCCATCCGAGTTTTTGAACCGCCTGGTGCTGTTTGCTCATCCCTTGGGATTATTCCTACGCTCTTACTTATCTCTGTTCGGGCCGGGTCCCTTCCCCGACTCTCTACTCTCTCCGTCTGGATGTTCATGCTCGTCCTACCTCACTCCCTAATACCTCCTCCTTGCTTCGCCTTAGGAACTGCTCACTTGCCCCTTCGTTGCTATTCGGTCCCCCCGCCTTCTGTTCCTTCTCTCCAATGCTCCCCATTCCTCGGTGGTGATATCTTCCACTTGTCCTCCTCTCTCCCATAAAGACGTGTGGCTCGTTATCCGCCCATTTTCGCCCAGGTGCGTATCTACGAGATTACTCCTCCTGTTGTCACGATCTCTCTTCGTCGTCCAGTCGCTCTCAACTCTTTTCCCTACTGCCTCTTGTATCCATCTGTGGACTGACTCCCCCATGATTTGCTACTTGTCCCCACTCTTTCGGTGTGGGGGATCTCGCGCAGATATGACGTTAACTTCTGACTGTTTGGCAGTTCTCAGGATACCAACCCCCTCAGAAACTTTTGCGCTAGGGTGCCGGACCATGACGTGCTGACGTGCCGACTTCGGGGACTTCACTCCTGTAGTATCCGCCGCTTTCTTCCTACGCGGCCCATGAAGGGGGGATTCTTCATTAGCACCCGCTTATTGCCTGGTTCTGAGTGAGAACCGTGTTCCTTTTGAGCTGAACTACGACCCCTCCGTGTGGTGTTGACAGCAGCTTGTCACTCTGCTTTCTGTTATTTAATCAATGAGAACATTCACCGTAGCTCTCCGATTCCCTCTATTCAGTTCAGAGCCTCAGGCTTCTGCTCTTCTGTCTGAGGGTGCCCTTTCATATTGGTTTGACGGCGATAATTTTGACCTATACTGCCTGTTGTTGGATTGAGTCTTCCGCCTGCCTCTAAACTGCCTAGATGATCCTGCCGCTCCTTGCTCTTGAGGGCTCCCGTCATTCGATTGGTCTGGAACCTCCCCTAGGTTGTCCTTCTTGTGGGATCCCCGGGGGGGGAGCACTGGGATATTAATCATGCTGGCTCTTATACCTCATCATGCTTTGTAATCCCTCGGTTATTATCTTCTCCGTGTCGGCTCACTTCTTCTGCTCTGAGGGGACGGGTAGGTATGATGCTCTCACGGGTGGTTCGACGACTTAGTCTTTTCGATGTTATGTTTCTGACTCGATCCTAAACTCGTTACCCCTCACTCGCAATCCTCTGTCTCTCGTATTCTCCTTCTCCTCCTTTACTGACTTCTGGTTCTTTCATTGGTCCTCTGTAGTCGCTATCTGGAGCCCCTTCCTACTCCCCTGCTTGTTTCGGTTCTGAGCCCTGAGTCTTTTCCTCAACGGACCCAGGAAACTTCTACCTTTTCACGTCCTTCGATAGCTCCTACTTCCTTGGAGTGTCCCTGCTACTGTACTGATCTATATCTGCGATGCTTCCTATTAAGCGCCTCGCCGAAATCTGTTCATTTTTACGGGAGTGCTTGGGTCATGCCAACGCTCTGGAGGAGTCGCCTGGGAGGATTGACTCTTCCTCCTGTTGTCTAGAAAAGCTGCAGTTGCCCACGGCTGAAGGATTTTTGCAGATATTCTCAGGGGGGGGATTCCTGAAACTTGGCCTGTTCCTCAGCCCAGGGGCAGGTGCCTGGAACTCCGACTTTTGTTACTGGAAGGAACGAAATATTCTCTAGACTTTCCTGCTCTTTTCGCCTGAGTTTCTCCAAAAGTTTCGGCGTTCTGATGAGTCAGATCCTTCATATTCTGTCCCTCATCATAACTTAGCTTCCTTGTTGGAGTAGGGATATGTTGCCGTGTTGTCCTCTATGTCGCCTCTCTGGCCCCTTGAGGGTTTGTTTGTATATCAGGGGAAGTGGCTCCACTGAGACTCTCCGGGAGGATGATTATTGCTTCTGGCTCATTTGTCTGTGGGTAGTTCCTTTTCATTCCCTTGGAATCTGGCTCAGACATCTTGCTGGGAGGTTCATTGGCACTTCCTTCCCTCTGGCCGGAACTTGAGTTTCCCTTTGTTGTTAGATCCTCTGTTCCTTTGGTTCTTTTTATCTTGATTTTGCCTCCTGGCGAGGGAACCTCACTCTACCCCTGACTTGACTGTGTTGTCCTTTCTCGCTAGTGAGGTGGCGTTGGTGGATTTTAGAGACGCCCCTTCGCATCTATTATTCGTCCCCTAAATTGGGACTTGACCTGGCTTCCTGTTGCGTGGCTTGTTCAGCTGCTTAGATCTTTCGGGATTTTTACTGGTTTCAGTTTCGATATCCCTGGGCCCACTTGGGTCCCTATTTTGTGGTTTCAGGTAACAATATCCCCCTCATTTCGTCTATCTTCTTTTGACGTATCTCCTTTCTTCCTTGGGCGCCTTTTCCTTCGCCACTAACGCGCTCTGCTGAGCCTGGGAGGATTAACTTGATTTGGTTTCCCCTTTCATTTCCTCTGTAGGGCACCCTTTACCTTAGCTATTCCCCCGTCAGGGGTGGATTGTGCTTGTAGGGGGTACTTCCTTTGGTCTCACGTTATCGTGACCCCCCTTTCATTGATTGGGCTGGAGAGGGAGTTGTTTCTGTCTGTTTCCAAGCCTGCTTTGTTAGTTTCGGTTTCTTGTTATCTCTTAATATTCTTCCTTCTCCCCCTCCGAGCCCGTTGAAGTCGTCGAATATTTCAGAGGGGGCCCCGATGCGGTTTATCTCTTTCCCAGCTGATCTTTCCAAACTGGGAGATGTCTTCTGCTGTGATAGGTAGGGAGACATATTTGTTTGTTGGTACGTTGACTTGGGTGCTCCCTCCCTGGAACTCATACTTCCCTTGATTCCTGCTTGTTACTTTCTCTTAATTGTATCTTCTAGTTTTTTAGTGATTACGTACTCGGGTTCAGAATATGGGACCTATATTAATTGAGAAGATGGTTCTCCAGTTAGTGGCCCATCTGATACTTTTCCTGTTTTGTATTTTTTTATGGGGGCTTCCCCCAGTTTCCTTCTTGGGGGGTTGAGTTGTCGATTTTTTGGGTCGGAGTTGTCTTGTTTTTTCGTTTGATTGAGTTGGGACGTGATTAGATCGTTCTTGAGTGCTTAGGAAGCCTTCTAGTTTCATTTATCTTTGGGGCTTTTTTTCTTTTTGGCGAGAGATATTAAAAATCTATGAAGGACGACTGAGCTGTTGGAGATTGTACTCTTTCTTCTATCCTTAAGCCTCTATTGTGGTGAGGATTTATTACTCTGGTTATTTGGTACACGGGTTGTTGGAATTCTGTCACTTTTAGGGACTTATTGGGAGTATGGATCTTCTTCGGTTAATGTGTTTCTTGTGCTGCTGGCAGGGGCTTCACTGACGGGAGGCGCTGTGCATCCTGTTTATCTGTTGACTTATTATTACTCCTCTGTCATTTCATGATAGTATTGGGATTCGGCCTGTTGTGGCTGACAGTTAAAGTTCTGCTTCAGGAGTCTTGGACTTTTTGGGATCAGCCCTCACATCCTCTGGAGCTTCCGATTTTGGAGGGATCTGATTTGGTGGTAATGCCTGGGTTGTCGGTTCAGTTACAGGGAATCCGGCAGCAGGATGCCGCTGACATTTTCATCCCCTTAGTCTTGAACTCACTCGGGAATTTTGTGCATTGGATTGGACGCTCTTCTCTTTTATTCTTGGGTGTTGCCTTTGATTGGGTGCCTTGTTGAGGCGTTTGTGGTCACAGAGTTGGTAGAATCTGATTTGGCTTTGGGTGATT
Organism: Plasmodium inui San Antonio 1; assembly: GCF_000524495.1. Taxonomy (NCBI): domain Eukaryota; phylum Apicomplexa; class Aconoidasida; order Haemosporida; family Plasmodiidae; genus Plasmodium; species Plasmodium inui. Next base: position 10,736 of record NW_008481982.1, read on the forward strand.
GGGCAGAGGAAGTTCTAGACGGCTTGTTGGAGTTCCACCTGGACTCTAGAATTTTCCAGTTGGTCTTTTCTTCGTAGTAGCATTAATCCTTAGCTGGTTGGTTTTGGTGTAGTTTCTTCGGGGATTTGGCTCGTTGTTAGGGGTGGTCGGGAACTTGAATTTTGGGTTCTTATAATTAACTGAAATGTTAGCTGGGTAGACGACAAAATAACTCGGAGAATATTGTTCTCTGCTCGGACTTTTACTAGTATGATCTTTAATTCTGCTGAGGCCATTTGTTGTACTGAATTTACCCGAAATGAGAAGTTGTGTTTCTCTTGACGGAAATTTGCATGGCGATTTTGGGACGTATTGGACCAGATAAAAAAAAATGATTATTTTAATTCAGGCTTATTTTTCTGAAAGACATAATTCCTGGACTTACTTGATTTTCTCGGATATTCTAACTTTCAGTGATAACTTTTCTGTGAAGTCTTCCAGTCAATTTTCCTTTTTGTCGGTTCCATTCAGTGTTTTTGCTATTAGGCGTTCTTGTGATGTGACGGTTATTAGATTTTGATTGGATATTAAGATTAGGTCCTTATTTGGCAGTCATGGTTACTCGTCTTTTGTCATTTAGAATGACTCACATAGACAGAAAATAATTCCTCCGGAGCATAGAGATATTAAGCCGGCTCTGGGGTGAGGAAGTGGCGTATATGTGAGATTTGGTCAGATTATTTTTAGAGTTCATGAGTGTTCCTCTCCTGTTGTTAGTGTCCATAGACTGAGAAAGGGATTTGTCTACTCCCCTATTCCTGACGGAGAGATGGTTTAATGATTGCTCCGACTTTGGGTCCAAAAGAGAGACTTTGGCATGATTAAAATTATTAAACCAACTTTTTGTCTCTCATATTCATCTTCAGTTTGGGATTCAGAAATATTATATATAGGGGTATTTTTACGATTTGCTCCAGAGAGCCTGTTTGTTGTTCTTTGGTGTTAGTTACTCCAGTCTAAGGCTGTTTCGAGTTGTCCCTTCTTCTTTGATTTGCTGAGGAAGCTGGGGTTCTGCTGTATTTCGATTATCCAGTCTGGAGATTTTTAACGTAATTTTTTTTGTCAATATGTTCCCTTTCTGCTTTAGTGTAGTCAATCATCCTAGTCAACTTAAAGGCGAAAATCCTGCTCCGGATGCGGTGTTAGTGATCCGGTAATCTTTACTTGTGGTTTTAGAAATGTGTGTCGAGCCTGGAAAAATAATTTTGTTAGCTAAATATACAATAGGACGGGAGATTTGTAAGCTCTTCTCGTTTTCTGGTTAAAGAGAACTAAAGATACGTTTCAGACATTGTCCATTAATGGATAAAGACTTATTCATTGCATTACTTAAGTTTTCTTTAAAGAAAACATAAAAGGAACAACATTGTTGCCCTGAAAATCTCTCAATACATTGATTTTCTAAAGAAGGATTTGTTTTAAGTAATTATAGAGGGAGAATGAGTCCTGAAAACTTGAATTGTATAGTGGCATACTGTGTTGGTGATTTCCTGTTATTGGATTTTTGAATAGTTAGAAACAATGATCCGGAAGCTTTTTCCTTCCTGAGGGTATCCTCTGCCCTTCCTGTTTTTTTGTTTGAGAGAGGACATGGCTTTAATATTAAACACGGGTTGATCATCCTATGGTCAAGTTTTTGTTATAAGGGGGTGCATAAATTACAGACTTTATGGGACTCTATGAATTCCACATAAATCACCATCATTAGATTTAGAATTTCTGGAATTTAGTTTTCTATCTGACCCTCCTTTCTTTAGATATTCAACTGGAGTCATCCGGAGGCAAATTCCTCGTCAGTTTTCTTGTTCGATGGTGTGTTCCTTGGGGTGGCAGCAGGTTGGACAAGATTGTTAAAACATTGTTGTTTGACAGGTCCTTTAGACATCACCTATAATGAGGTTATTGATTTGTTATACCCAGAGACTCCTTTTTTCAAATAAACATCGATAAATAAGGTAGACCTGATCCAGAGTAAGAACAAAATAAGTAAGTTTGAGAGGCTCGGGATTACTCCTTTAAGAGATTTTTAGCTCATATATCTTCCTAGTAGAAACATATAAGAAGCGACAACGAGAATTTTAACTAAGCAGGAGCGAAAAAGGAATCTCCTTTATTTAAGGCCAGGGGAGGTTGCTGCTTGGCGTTCATGGGTTCGAGTATGTTTTCTGGTTTTTTTGTCATATTTACTTGAGCATCCATCATCTAGAGCAGAAGGGGATTCAGTGAGAAAACCCATAGTATCTTATTGTAACTCCCTGGGGAGACATAACTATACATACAAGAGGGTTCCTATCTGCTCGAGGATGGTTTTAAATATATAATTGAGGTGGGATTCGTTATTTTATTATGAACTTCCTTAAAATACGTTGAAGCCCTTTAATTCACTTCCAAAT